>NC_083619.1:15443853-15558853 GCF_963584025.1 Labrus mixtus
CACAAGAACTTCCAACCAGGGTCTGAAAATACACTTAAAGCATCATTTTATTTTAATTTATTTGTAGCATCTTGTAAGTAAAAGAATACCATAATGTTATCTTTAAACCACATACAGTATTGTTTTATGACTTTGTTATTTTATTAATCTCTCAGTTTGGAAAAAGACATTGTATAGATGAATTTGATCAATATGCATTAGCTGTCACTGTAGATTCCCTTTATTAAGGAGAATAAAACACAAATCAGACCACAGCAATACTTGTTTTAGTAATCAAAGTAAAAAAATATCCAAGCAGCAGGATTCATGCAGGAAAAATAACTTTATTTGGTGATTCTTAGAACCAAGTGAACAACATGACAATAAATAGTTTAAAATAAATAATCCCAAATGGGAAAAAATATTATTAAATAAATAAAATAGTCTGTGAATTGACTAAGTTTTAACACACCATCTTGATGTCAAATATAAGCTCATATAATGACGACATAACAATGATAAATATTTACTCTCGAGAGGTTTAGAAGTGTTTTCTGTCACAACTGGGTTACTTGAATGTAACACGAGTTATAACTAATTAATCTAACTTGTGTATAAAGATGTTCTCTGTTAGAACTGGAGGAATCATTGAGTGTGTTCCCCAGAGTGTATGTATGAAATGACTCTGTTGATCGTGATGATGCGGACATAGAAGCCCTTCAGCACTTTGCAGAGACTCAACCTTTTCTCAAAGGACTCTTCAGTTGTCTGGAAGAAACAGAGAAATTATCAATTATTTACGCCAAGTTCAACGTTCTTCCTAAGAAGAGAAAAAGTTGGAAACTCTATGATTGATTTATTGACAATAAAAACTATTTCTATATTTTAAAATGACGTGCCAAGAGATTTTTTATTAGTTATGTTTACAAACTTGAAATCAAAGAAGAAGAAGAATTAGTTCATTGAAAAATCAGACACAAGGTCGCGTAAAACATTGAAGTACATTAAGAGATCTCTTACCTCCACTGAAGCCAAAACACTCGGCAGAGACCTTTGAAAGCAGTTCTGTTGAGAAGAAATAACACTTGTAACATCTTTGACACAAAATGACTTCTTTAATGGTTACCTATACAAGATATGTCAATTTTCAAAGCTTTATGTGCACATAACAACCAGAGGCCTGCAGTTTTTGTTCCATGTAAGAGTGGCTCCACATAGTATTATACAACATTGATGAATAATGTCAGTGATTTAAACAATGAGTTTACCTCCATGAGTTCCCTGAGGCTGAGCAGAACAGATCGGCCGAGTAAGTTGTCAGGATCCGGCTGAGCAGATAGAAATTTGTAGTAATGATGCAGGTCTTCATTGATGTTTGTCAGACACAACTCCTTGATGGAAAAACCACAAAGGAAATAATCACGATATACAGTATATGGTATTAGGTTTACTATATAGAATTCTACACAGTCCTAAAAAGACATGCTTGTCTTGTCATGCTTAACATCTATATTTACAATCCCATAATTTCTGGTTTTAGTTCTTACAGTCTGAAATATGTTAATCAATCAAATGTATAATAAAGGTTCAAGTTAAAAGTATTGTTGTACTTGAGAAAGTAATAAACAGAGCAGTTTAAAATGATTGGCCTCAGAACATTGGAAACTATTATATATTAAGTCCTGCTATAGCTAATGAGCTCAGTACTTAAACATATCACGTTATTTACACTTCTATTACGAATGCAGCAAAAAACTGAACATCTCAAGCAGCATACGAGTGGATTTTATGACTGAATAGTTGTATTATAGTAGTATTAGATTGCACTTTTTTGTAGTTACTAATCAGGCCGCTGAAGCTAACTGCCAAAAGAAGCTGCTTAACTATGTGTCAAGGTGAGTAATTTCTACTTATGGTTTTCTCCTTGTGTATGTAATGTGTACATTTTAAAAACTTGACAATTTGGCTTTCATCAAGCAGAAGTATGAACAATAATAAAGCTTTTTACATGTATTTTTTATTTATAGGATTAGAGCACAACCTACCTGGTTGAATTCTGACTTCACGCATGTTGATTCCTGTGAGACAGACAGTGTCAAACAAGCTCATTCAATGTATATGGACATAAAATGGAGCTTTATGTGCCACATCAAATACGGTTTAAAAACTATTACTTTTATTTGAAGAAACAATATTAAATAAAGTGCCTTGAGTTACTTACCGTTGGTGTGCACACAGTGGCAGTGCTGGTCTCTGTGTTCATCTCCACACTCTGCTGGGAGCAGTCCATTCCACTGAACAGGTTTTTCTAGACAAAGGAAGAGAGTTTTTACACTTTGAGTTGAACACACATTTAAGATGAACGTGTACAAATGAATCTTGTTGACTTTTGCCCACCTGTGTGAGAGTTTCAGTGATGTTCTGTAGAAGTGTCTGTGCATAAAAAACACAGGAGTCCATCAGTGGACCTTGACTCATCACTGGCACGGACTGGCTGACCTGCCACAGAGGACAGGCGAGCACCAGCAGCAGCAGTGAAGGAGAGAAATCTGACAAAAGCAGAAAAAACAATAGTTACCGAAGTTAATCTCTAGTTTTAAATACTTGCTATAAAGAACACAACATTCGGTCAGGGTGCAATGATACTCACAGAGCTTGAAGCAGGCCATCTTGGACAAAACTGAAGATTTTCTTTGGTGTGACTGACTGAACTCAAACATCCTTAAGTATTTTATACCCAGACTGAACAAAGGGTTTTCCCCCTCTGTAAACCAATGTGTTGACACTTAACTGTAAATTGAAAGAGCAGAGTCAGGGTTGTAAGGTCCCCCCCATTTAGCACTAAATGCTCATGGTGAAACTGGAATTAACACACACTGGTGAGGTTCACCAGTTTCTTTTCATTGTTTACATTCCCAAAAAAGAAAGTGAAGGCATTATATGTTACATTAAACTGAAATCATAATTAATATCAATCCAAAATAATTTTGCAGTTTTTCTTTTTTCGATGATGAGTGTATGAGTTTTATTTTTATAACCAGAGTCAATAATTACCACTTGCTGTAGTTCTACACAAAACTACACAAAACTCAGTTACATTGGTGTCAAAAAGTGTGAATGTGAAGGGAAACCAGACCTTGACCTTTATGCAACTCTGAATCTGTGAATGAGAGCAGACTCATTCTCCCAAGGTGCACTCAATGAATCATTGTCTCTGTTTGTGTTATCAGTCAATTTTTTTGTTGTTGTTGCTGTCATCTACGCACACAGAATTAGCAGGAATATGAAACGTAAATTGAGTCTGGTGAAACAAGTTAAATAAAAACCACGTTCACACACTTGAAACATTTATTACATGATCTTTCCTCTTTTTTTTTTTTTTACAATCAGTACACAGTACAGTTACCATGAAGCATACATTAAAAAAAGAATGTTTAATTTTTGTGATAAGTGACATTTTTAAAAAGGTGCGAGTGAAAACATTTAAACACTGCCAACAAGGCATGTTCTTTATCCTTTTAATAAAGTATCTTTTAACAATTACATACAGTGCGCCTATAAAGCTCCAGTCTCTAAACAGATAAAATAGATATATGTTGAGGCTATGATTAGTATATTATAGTTGGTGGTATTTTTGGCATCAGTAAATTGATCATAACCAAACAGATGCATATTATTCTTTAGGAGGTGTTTAACATGTCTTTCATTCAACTTTTTCTATAGCCCTATATCCTAATATCAATATTTAACCAATATTTTGTCATTTTGTCTGTTATACCAAGTAGATAGATCCATTTTACATTACAAAAACTCCATAAATTTCAATAGTTTAGCTCTTAATCAATCTTTAAAGCAGTTTTAACCTATAGCAGCTATTCAGTTACATTTACTTTTGTGTCTAAACAATCCTGCAAAGTCCTCTCTTTTGTATTTTTTTATTGCAACAGCCCACACTGTATATATTTATATGTCTAATAGTGAATTCCAGTGTTAAACAGCAATGGCACAGTGCTTTTAGTGAAAGAAATGTAATATGTGAACAGTAGTCTAAAGATGAATAGATCAATCAGCTTGATTATTATAAAGACAAACTAAAGAAGACAGGTGTGGCCCCTACAAGTCACCGTGCGAAATCTTGAGGAGGTAAATCAAGGCTATGAAGGAAAAGATTCTATGAAATGATGTGTGATTGAGCGTGCCCATTGGTGAGTAAACAGCCTACACAGCCTGTCCAAACAGAGAGCACTGATCACTCGGCTTCTTATAGAAGGTGTCCTCTTTCCTTCATCCTGTGGTGCATAACACTATGTGTGTGCTTGTGTGTTAATATCACAGTAAATTGTGGATTTTTCTCTCCACAAACAGCACAGATGAAGTCTATTAGTAACACTGGTGACAGTCCATGGAGCAGGAGGTATGATGGCGTGCAGATGAACACAAGTGTAGACAGGGTGTGTTTATTTAGACATAGCTTTCTCTGCCTGGTGCCGTTGATGGCTGTGAGCGTGCCTGTGACAACAAAGACATGGAGTACGTTAGAACCGGCACAGAATATCAATCACATCTTCAAATTCATATTGCAGACAGAATGATGAAGACAGAAAAAAGGGAGCTTCACCTGGTGAGGTCTTCTATGTCCACCAGCATGGCATCCTGCTCCACATGCAGCTCATCTCTTATCAGCAGCAATTGCACCAGCTCCTCATTTAAGCCTGTGTTTGATTCAGGAAGAGAGGAGAAGAGGTAAGACAATTTCATATTTCAATGTGAAGAAAGCAATTTCCCCAGCATTATTGTTGATTTCATATTTCATATACAGAGGGGAATCATATTTCGTTAATTCCTGTTTGAACCTGACTTACCTCTTCATGCTTGTGTGTTTGCTCTTGTGTGTGTGATACTCACTCTGGATCTGTGAGTGTAAGTCATTTGTGATGACTTGCAGCTGTCCTAGACTCATATCCCTCATGTCCCCTCGTCTCAGATTCCTCTTCATCAAGCACTCGCTGATGTGAGGCAGATGGGGAAGCTGCATATGTATATGAAAATGCACATAGCCAAAAATATTACTGCAAAGATAGTGAAGAAAGATTTATAGAGTATTGCTCAATATGGATCAAAGTCTGCTGGATATCTGATCTGTGAGGATCCTTGATACATTTCGATATGGGTTTGCAAAGATGCATTACTGGTCAACATGAGACATATTTGCTGGGTTTTTTTTAACTCGTAATCAATGGGTTTCTTCTAATGTCCCTCACACAAAAACACCATTACAAACCAAGGAAATATTTTTTTATGGAAGTAGGAATTAAGAGCTCCAAACACACACACACACACACACACACACACACACACACACACACACACACACACACACACACACACACACACACACACAGGTCTGTATTTCTCTTCCTCACTGACTAACCAGGTCAGCCACAGGTGAACGTCTGTGCAGTTGGATTTGCCTCTCCACCTCCACCTGCATGCGGGCCATAGGTCGAGCCAGAGCCAGCGCCACCCGGGCCTCCTCCTGCAGTCTCCGCTGCACCCGCCAGAACCCACTGCAGTCATCCAACGGGTCTGAGTCCTCCTCTGCCGTGTCTCGGTCTGATAACGATGAGCTCTGCTTGCTCTGGAGAAGAAGTAATGTAAGATTTGAGTGATTTCATGATGTTACTGCCGATATGGTGTTGCATGAGATTCTTTGAACAGTTAGTAGTGGGGTGAAACAGGTACACACAAACACAAAAACACAGAGATTACTCTGTATGCATACCACGGGGGATAGTGGTGTGTCCAAACTTGTCTCTGTCCTGCTGTCCTCGGCATCGCTGTCTTTGTCACTGCTGCTGTCATTCACGAAACACACCTGCAGGTTCACCCCACTCTGCAGTCTGAGAAATACAAAGAGTGAACAACATGAGGGATGAAATGTTGATCTTCAGTGGATGGATAGACTCAAAATTTCTCCCAAGTCAAAGTGAAACTTTTGGAGACAAAATAGAAATTACTGAATGATTGGACTAATTTTGTTCACACATTAAAACAAAAACAGTTTAGATGAAAGAAATCCCAACATCTGGGACTTGGTAGGATTTTAGATTTATACTATATCAGAGATGGATGATCCTAAATCAAATAATGAAAAGTAGCAAAATAAAATGTTCACATTACATTATTATGAAGAAATAAGTTTCAAGTGGAAATGCTAGGAAATATCTGGACACGAGGCACAACCACTAGAAACTTTTGATCAAGTGCATGAGGTGAAATTTGGGGAATTTTATTTAAAAAAAAATATCATCAAAAAGTTTGCTGTATATTTGTACTGAACTCTGCACAAAAAATCCTGGGACATCGACAATGAAGCACTGCTGTTTTTTGATGCAAGACAAAGCCAAGTGTTTTCATTGATTCCGAAGGCGAAAAGCAGACAAATCCACAAGAAAGGAAGGAGGTAATTATAGCCGGAAACACATTTTTTCAGCCAATATTATAATTGTTGACCACATACGTAAGTGGGCGAAGATCTCTGTTTTTTGTTTTACATTATAGGCCAGGACCCTTTGTTTTAATTAAGGACAATTTTAATGCATCTGAATAAATAGCATGATATAATGGGGTCCATGCAACTCCTAACCTCCATCATTAGGAAGAACTGTAACCTCCAATGCAATCCTCGGCCTTTACCGTTAACTATGGTACCCATTCTGGCTTTACTAATGCAATTTTACTGAATAGGAAGAAAATGCACACAGCTTGGTTGCAATTAGAAGAAACTTTCTTTGAAGTACAGATGCTTTAATAACAGCATTTTAATCACCATAGTTTTGGAATTATATATATGACAAGAATATGACAGATAAGGCAAAAGTCAATACAGAATACGCTTGGGCGTCCATATACTTCTGGCCAGGAAGCTATTTCAAAGTTGATTACCTAATCATGAAATTAAAGCAGGTGAAACACCAGAAGTTCCACGGCAGTAAAACCTCAAACCTCAGCTTTTCCAAAAGCTCAAAACTCTATTCATTCAATTCCAGATCATGACACTCTGACTGAAAGAACCAAACAACACAAAAAGTAACCTCCCACTACTACAGGATGAGAACAATCACTTCAACTAGACCTCATAAACCAGATAGGGAAGTGTTGGAGTTTCCACCCCAAACTACATTCGAGAGGGTGCACCTGTACCACAATTGGAGGTCACATGACTGTAATCCCAGCCCCAGACTCATACTAGGCATCACTTCTTCTTTCAGGATCATAAGAAGGAACTACACTTCCCCAACAGCATGTTTGATCTAAACACCCACTCCGTCAAAGTGCCTTAAAGTAACTTTGAAGGTCGAGGCTGTGATGAAAAGAAAGCAGATTGTATTGGAGCTGTAGTTGCTTTGGTTAAACATAATGGCTCTGATGTAATGCAACTCTTGTGTTTGCATGTGCTCAAACCCTAAATAACATGCAGAGATTATTTCCCTTACTTTGAGTTCATGGTTTGGTTTCATTTGTCACCATCCTAGTGTGTGTCATATCCAATAAATTGAAAATCATTTAAAAACTTTAAATCATTGCAGTTATAAAGATATACTCTATGACAGTCACATTGTAGTAGAGGTGACTGGCAAATGAATAGCTCACTTCCAATACAAACTATAAAACACTGAATGTAAATGTAGAACAAAAGACTTTAAAGGAGTTGTACATGATGACAGATATTAGAATGTGTTTTTTAGCTAGTTAAAGGCTTTATATGTGATTTTTCACACTTAAATATAATAGAAATCAAGTATATCCTCTGAAAATAACTCTGTGAGTAATGACTGTCTACAATGAGTGTAACACCCGAGTCCCACTGTCTGTGATGTTTTCCGAATTTTCCGAGTCCTATCTTCAGTTTGTTTATATCGCCGGGACGACGGCTGACTCCTCCCCTCGTGTATAAAAGTTGTTTAATTGAGGGACTAGAGAAAAGAAGAATAACATACTTTACTCACTACTTAACTGTGTTTCTAGGTCACGCTCATTTCGGGAAAATTAACATGCAGTGTGAAGATACTAGCATTAGCATGCTAACACAACAATGCACCGTGAGTTGTTTCAGTTTCATGCTGGTGCTCAAGGGCGACATCTGCTAGATAAAAAAATTGCATATAAAGCCTTTAAGTTATAGGCACATTTTTTAATGGGAAATATCGTATTTTGGCATGAATGGCTAAAGTCTATCCCATTGTGACAATTTTCCACATATGTCTGACTCATGAAGTTGGGGAATCATTTTTCTGTTTTCATGTTTCTGTCTGAGCAGCATAGCACACAACAAAGGTTAACCGCCATACCACCCCCCCTCCCCCTTTGCGTACTCTTTCTATATTCAACAGTCTTTGTTCTGCTTGTGAGAGTAACCACCTTTTTTAATGTTTAGTCCAATGCCACTTCCTTTGGATTGACTGTGCACCATAACATGGCTTTCATTTCATGAGACACTCATTCTCTATACGAGGTATAGAACAAAGTTTCAAGTCGACACACAGACAAAGGATCATTTCTTTTATTATCTAAAATTATAATGTACCACGACTTCTCTGCTGCATGACTTCATCTTTCTAAACAGGTTGCCCCAAAGGACACACTGTCATTTACTGTCGTGTGCATGTGACAACAGCGAGCCATCAAATGAATCCCATTAGTTTTAATCTCTCTAATCTCTGTTGTCTTATCTTAAAGTTATTCATAGCTAAACTGAGCCACTGAACAGCTCCCTCCCCTGGGCTGCCATATAACTGCATGTATTTACCATGTGGTGCCCAGTGTTACAGATTCTAAAAAGAAGGCCAGTGAGTTCATTCGCAACACATCATCACAGCGTTGTGATAATATAGTTAAAAATGTTTAACTTTTTTAATCCACAAAAAATAAAGGCCACTGAAATCTCGAGTGTTCAGATGTTCTACAAAGACATACATGGATTTATTAACAATAGAGAATAAGAGTAATATTGATTTGTCAATGTATTGGAGAGATTTATGATTGAAAGTTGTGTATTTGCCTGTTATGCAGTCAATATGAGGATATTCTTTATCAAAGCAACATACAAAGTCTGCAAAACCAAAGATTGATTTAAAATTCAGAGATTAAAATAGATAAATGTTTTCTGTGAATCAATTATTCATTTGATCTAGGGCATATCTCACTGTATCCCTGCCAACCAGCTAAGAATAAATTCTGTGAGAACATTCTAAAGATCTAAAGTGTCAGCTGTCAGGAGCTAAAACACAAAAAATATTGGTCCCAGGCTTCAAAAGGCTACATTGATCAAAACGGTAACACACTCAAACACACACTGGATCCAAACCCACCGGGAGGACTGGCCGTTCTTACTGCAGCTGGTGTAGATGACTGGCTCGTCGTCATAGAAACTGCCAAGGGCAAGTTTCTGCCTGATGGACTCTCTCTCATTCCTCTGAGCCTGCCATAGAACAAAACATGAAGAATATTATTAAAACCGCTGCTGCTTTAACTCCACCTTTGCCTGATTGACCAACGGGGAATTATTCATGAGAAGAAAAAGTAATCTGGGTGTGCAGTTTGCTGTTTAAATGAAAGCTGTAAATACATGTATTGTCCCACAAATTATGCACTTTCTGGTAATGAGGAGGAGTAGGATGAAAGAAAAAGAGGGAAGGGAAAATATGGAGGAGGAAATTGTGATTATGCAGGATTTAATGTAGCAAAGTCACACAATCCAATTTGCTGCATTTCACACATAAGAATAATCCAGCTGTGGGCTCATGTAGGACACTGTACATACTATTATATTGTATGTTAACAAAGCATAATCTGTTTTTCCCTTTTTAATATGAGCTGAAATTACATCTACAGACATAGTAGTAGTAGCTGACCTCAATATATTGAATATAAATAGTTGTGAGATTTACAGCCTGACAAACACAGAAAACAGGATATCTTGTTAGTCTATTTTTACAGGCCATAGAAACTAGACTTAATGTGAAGCTGATTTAAGAGGGACACCTGACAGTCTGTTATAGACTGACCACCTGTCCTGATCTATACATTGATACATCGTGTGATAGATAAGTCATGCGTAAAGGTGAGCTGGTACTGAACATAGATGGATGAATGAACGTGGCAGCTTCCATCCTCATTAATGGTAGCCAGTTTTTCACGTTCAAAATGGATGAAATATTACTGAACTGTTTCCACCGGATCTAAAGAGGAGTTATAGCTTTAATGTTCTAAAGATGTTGGATATGTATTGTTAAAATGATTGTTTCTGTCTGTAATTGCTCACTTGTCAGGACAGCAGCCTTTCTCTACTGTAAAATTGCTTAAACAGAAGCATCTTGTGCCTTTCGTTCATAAAACCATAGCATTCCTCTAGCTGCTTAGCACACCCACATACTGTACATGTCTTCTCTTCTCCTATTTGTTTCTGTAAAGCTTCAGATGTTTATTTACTTTTGCTCCCAGTGTCTAGAATGTCCATTGTCCACTGTTCCACTGTTACTTTTATGTTCTCCTTTTTCCTCTTCTGTTTTTTTCCTCAGCCTAATCAGATTTTGTATTCATGAATCATTACTCTTATCTCTTCCCCTCTGGAGCTGCCCTATGATCTTTTATGTCAACTACAAACATTTTAAGGTCATTTGAGCAGCGCTATGTTACTGGTACACAAATCCAAAGTCTGGCAATCCCCCATTTGTCATTAAATATTGCACAGAATGACCAAGCAAATCACATGGTTTCTTTATCTTGCACCACGGTGTAGGTATTTTTTATCCTGAGATTGTTCATAGTGCCTTCATGTAAGGCCGCCTGCCTCTGTGTGTGTGTGAGCATGTGACACACACTCCATCACCAGCAACCATTGTATAACAACTCCAAATTTAGGGATGTTTCTCCTATGTCATGCATCTGTTTCAAAATAACCTTAAAACCAGCCCATTGAAACGCCTCTTCTCCTTTTTTGTGGCACATCATTAGATTATCATGAGGCTGTGATGTAAGAGCATAAATCACAGTTGATCGCCTTCACTTGCCCAGCCAATGTTCTTCTTCCTGCCTATCCACTTCAGACAGTCGCATGTCGACTTTAATGAATTCATACACAACCTCCCAACTGAAAGTATAAGGTGTTGCAAAAGCCCCTCATGATATCTATTAATCATGAAGAATTTAATTATTGAAAATCTAAACAAGCATGGTGTATGATTATATACATGAAAATGATACAATATATTAAATTATATTGAATTGTGCTGAGCATATATAAAAACACAGAGATGAACAGGGAAATATCACATATTGAACACACCCACACCCCTTCACAATCACACATCCAGTCGTCCATAATGGCTGATTCATCTACAGCAGCTCACCCATGATGGAAACCTATCATGTATACCTGAAAATAACATGCCACATATACTACCCCCTCTGAATCACTAACAGATAGAGACATAAATCCACACACCTGGTAAATGCGTTTCTCCTGGTGCACCATCCTTCATTGCATTGTACTAAAACAGCAGCCTTGCCCTTCTCTACACTGCGGTGAAGCTAGACCCAGGAGACCCGCTCATATACTGCAGCTCTGAGCAGGAGAGCGAGCGAGCGAGCGAGTGAGGGAGGGAGGGAGGGAAAAGAGCAGTAAGGGGAGGGGGAAAGGCAGCAGGAGGAGAGGAGAGGAGAGGAGAGGAGAGGAGAGGAGAGGAGAGGAATGAGGGAAAAGAAGAGGAAAGAGTGGGAAGAGACGGAAGCAGAGGAGATGGAAAGGGAAAGGATGAGACAGAGCTGCTCAGTGCTGCCACTTCTCTCCTGATGTGATATCTCTTCCTCCATCTTCCATGTTTGCTTAGACCTGGCCTCATTATCAGGATTGTTTTTAAATTTAAAATAAGACCAAATAACAACCAAATGGAACCTGCCAGGAATACATGTCCTGATGAGAAGAGACTTGACCCAATCAATTAACAGGGGAAAAAAGGCATATGATCGGTTGCATGGCAAAGTGAGGGATAAGATAAGCTAAGGCTGACAAATGAGACTGCAACCCTGGAAAACAAAACCATTAAGGGGGCCAGAGCTCAATCAATAACAGCTCTTCTAGTAAATGTCAGCGTTTTTTTAACAGCACTGACATGGCGTCTGTATCTACTCCAGAGCAGAGCAGTGATTTTTTTGTTGTTGAACATTGTGTTGTTTATGTTATCTCTTAAGGAATCTCCTCCAGCCCCAATTCCACTTCACAGATTCAAGTGTGATGAGCTGGAAGATAAATGAGGAAGCACAGGGTGAGCATGCTTGCACATGCAAATGAAAACACACACACACAAGTATGCACATAATAGCAATTAGTTCCCAGGCTGCAGCAGTGGAATCAAGCAGCAAAACATTTTTGAGTCATCAGTCATTCTTTATCAGCATCAGATGCCAAATTTCATCAGCATTTTAGCCTTTTTTTTATTTCTCTGAGCATTTATACATTCATTTATTCATGTACTATTTGGGTTTTGTCATCACATTAGTACGTTTTACTTTTACTGAGGATTGTTTGTGGGTTTTTTTCTTTTCTGATATATTTTAAGAAGTTGTGCTCACTCCACATGACTTGTCCTGTCTCATTCTGTTTCCTCGTAGTCCAAAGATTCAGTTGACTTTGTCAGAACAAATGTACTAAGATGAAGTAACTCAGGGCTCACCGAGATGCTGGACAGTCTGACTCGCCCTCCACTGTAATAGTCTTCTGCCTGTGGTGCGAAGATATCCTGGAGCTCCTCGGCCCAACTGCGGCTGTTAACCATGCAGCCTCTTCCTCCTGTCTGGTTTTGTGTGCAATCATCTTCACAGTTGTCCCACCAATGCCCTTCTTTGGCCTTATTAATGGATGCCTCTCTCTCCTCTTCCTCATCCATGTCTACATCATAGTCGTCCATCACAAGCTGTATGAAGTAGTTGGAGCAAATGTTAGGGTCGGAGAAGAGATCTGTTGAAAGCTGTCTGTATCAACCTTTATTATTCCCTGTGATCATGCAGATAAGAAAGTAGATACATATAAGAATTGGCTTAAACATTTGTATATCAACATTCTCAGTCATTTAAATTAATATATAAATCACATGTTCCTAGTCTGTGTTGTTTCAGTCTTTGACTTTAGTTTCAAACATACAATTCTGCTCAAGATAATTACAAAATGTAATGCATCTTTCATTCTAAATTAAAACCAGTGGTAAATTGAATAAGTAAAAATAGGACTCACCTTCATAATCTAGTGCAAGGTTCTCCAAATAAAATGTAAATCCAAACCCAGCACTTGTAATACAGAAATAAGCAGAGTGTTGTATAACACATCAACCCTTCGCCCATGCTGGACAGAGGCAATATGACCTCTGAAAGGATGGTTTTGAGCATTTCTTTGTCCTTTGCAGACTAGAGCTTTCTCCGAAATGAGGGCTCCATAATTCCAGCCAAATAACACTGAAGTGAAATGGAATAAATACAGGCATGCGTCCTTGCTTACACAGCTCTTGCAGTTTCAATGGTGCGTGTATATTTGTGTGTCCATCGTCAGTGGGTGCCCAGAGGAAAGAGCACCATGTGGAAATATATAGGAACAGACAGAATGGGGATGTGTGTATGTGCTGTATGGGACTGAGGGTTTTGCAGAAATAAAAACAAGTTACAAAGAAGGATTTGAAGAATGTGATTAAGGAGTTTAAAATGTGGAGCTCTGCATCACATCAATGGGGTTGCTTCTATTCCCTGGCAGGTAGGTACAACACTGCCTTTGGCAGCTCTAGTTGAGCAGTAAGAGATGACCTAGGTGAATGAGCAGAATCTGCATGACATTTCACATTTTAATCTTCACCATTTAAGGGGATTAAACAACTCAGGCATGCAACATTACTTCCCTCAAGGCTTTAAAAGCAGTGTGTTCTCTACCCCATTTTTCTGAAGTGCATAGAGACAGATACATTTACCACTTTGAGAAAATGGGATTACCTGCTCAGGATCCTTCATTAGTGCAAGCTTTTTCAACTGTTTAAGGGAGCCTTGAGATATGGACACTGTACATTCAGGTTAGAATTTTGTGTAATTAAGGCACGTATTGTGATCGCACACTTGAACCATTTTTTGCACAATAGCATTGTAGTCCTCAATTAAAACATCAAGGGTCTTTGAGAGGAAGTCAGTATTGCTTTTACCAGGCAGTTGTGATAAACCAGTGTCGTGAATTCATATAGGTCCTGCAATTAGCTTGACACACAAATGCAGAGAAAATGTAAGAAATGAAGCATGAGTGAGACCAACTTAAGGTTAAACCAGTTTATTGTTGCTCAGTAGTAGGACAGAACCTGAAACAAAAAAATAAAATAGTTAAGAAACCCAGTTGAAAGATTTAAACTAAATCATAAAATTACTAGCAAGGATTACCTTTGGAGTCATTATGGCTGAGATTTTTGCCAGTACTTGAAGCCTGGATGTGGGTGCGACTGAGGCTGGAGTCCAGATTTGTAGCCAGTTTGGGGCATTCATTTCTGGTCTGGATGTTTACCTGCCTTACTGGATTTGTACGAAACATATGGAATAAATGGTTCCTGGTAGTAAGGCACAAATGGACTCATTGGGCCTGGATATTTGCTGGGCTTTGTCGTTTGAGCAGTTGAAGGGGAAGATGCAGTTGTTGGCTGAATGGTTGGCTTTGTTGGATCAGGGCCACTTGGTTTAGAAGTGGGAGTGTTCATGCCCGGCTTAGTGGTTGTTGTAGGGTTACCAGGACTGGCAGTTGGAGGTTTAGTAGTGGGCATGCCTGGGGTTTTTTCCATAGAAGTGCTGGATAAGAGGGTTGAAGGAGACATTAGAATTCTCAGGGTTTCCTGGCAAATGCTGTCCAACTGGTTAGTGGTAGGGAAAGTACGGATAATAGGGCTGTGGTGGTTTTTGAGTCTTCGGTGAGGAAGTGGTGGTCATTTTGGCTGTGGTGGTAGGTCCATTTGTAGTGGCGGTTGCTGCAGTGGTCTTCACTGGTGGAAGTGGTAGTAGTAAGGGTAATAGTATGGATATGGAGGGGGCAGCATTTGAGGATGGTTGTGTGAAGGTGGCTTGGGCTTCACAGTTGTTTCAGGCATCTTGGTAGTCAAAGTTGTGGTGGTGTCAGGCTTGATGGTAGTAGTTTGAGCAGCAGTCTGGGCTGGCTGCATCATATTCATGTAATAATAGTTTCCCCAATAGGAATATGGATCGTACATGGGATGGTTTGCTTGTCACCTATGACAGTGCAGGCTCCAGGGCCCAAGAGTGGAAGGAAGTGTCTGGAGCATCTGATGAGATTTGAGGGTATTGGAAGAAGATGCAGCATAAGTTGTTGACATAGGACACGAGACGTTAATTGAAATCTCATACAAAGCCATTGGCAACATGTAATTTCCATCCTGAAACAAGAACAACCAAACAGATGAATACACATAGCCAAAGTGCAGCATTCATTAGAGCTTACTTTAACTTTATCAATAAAGCTACTCTTGACAAAACACTCATTTTAAGACAGCTACTATTACGAAAAAAAAGTCTCATAAGGAAATAAACTGCAGCAATTATTTGGAGTGAATGAAATATGCGTCCAAATGCCTGGCATGTTCCAATGAACTACACAACGCTCTTAGCCATTTAATAGTAATTAAAACATAGCCCTCGTATCACATTGCAGCCATCATAGGGTACCACCAAGACTAAGCCCAGTGCATTCTGCTTCAGTGAGTAGCCACAGGTCTTGGGCACCTCAATCAAAGGCAGGCACCCAGCTTTGCCTAAGAAGGGAGAAGACTATTATTCCATACTAACCAGTCATGCACCAACCGTTGTAAAAGTCACAATATACAAGCTTGGGTTTGTTACTTTACCCATGTCTAGCCGCAAGTCACCAGCTCCAGGTCCCTTGGCTCTAAACTTCATTTTCTCTGTACTAGAGTGCAGGGAAGGATTCAAGCGCTGCCATGCTGCTTCAATGGCCATGTTGTCCTCCAGTTTTGATGTCTGCTCAAACATCCCTTAGGAGTAAAGAAGTCAACACTAGATCAATACAGGCTATTTCGGTTTAGTTTCTGACTACAACATTACATTTCTGTTAAGAAGATTAAAATGGTTAACCTGGCAGAAAAGTAAGAAGTAAAACTCAAACAGCACAGGGTAAACATGACTGCCATAGTGTGACGTGAGCTACAACCACTGCCATCTTCAAACGCCATCCTGGAGAAACCCACACAGAGCAGATGGGGACCACTTCGCTATGCAGGAGATACAACTCCTGTCACGACTTTAAATACTGGGCCTAAATTGGCACCAGGGAATCAGCAGGTCAAATGCTATCACCTGTTTTCACATCACAAAAAATAGGTGTGTTGATTAGAACCCTTTGATGGGTTATTAGACATCTCGGGTCAATACTTCACAGCTGTGTTTGTTTCATTGGTCATTTTGCAGTTAGGTTGGGGAATAATTACATTCAGTGATGTTTGGCCCTAAAGTCTTAAATTTGGAGTTAAGTCCCCCATCCAGCATGTTTAGATACATGTTTTGTGTCCTTTCTTTGTTATTTTTGGTTCTACTTTAAAGAGCCCATATTATGCCCTTTTTGGGGTTCGTATATTTAATCTACGTACCTACTTTTATACGTTCACAATAACTAAAGTCCGAAAAAAGTGTCTGTTTTCATGTACTGCTCCTCCTTGCTCCCTCTCCGCTCTGAGTCCGTCAGCTACGCTCTGCTGAGCCCACACTGCAGAGCCCCACGTTGGCCAAGTCTGCTCTGATTGGTCTGCCGATCCGCTCTGTCGTTATTGGTCAGTTGCTCAGCACGGTTCTCGGAAATGTCCCGCCTCTTTTACAACATTAGGAATGCAGCCACTGGCTCCGTCCGAGGGGAGCATAAACATTAGCACCTTAGCACTACTGTGCTACCGCAGGCTATGGCACATCGTGGGCGTGCTACAGAAGTTAACAGGGGTGCATCATGAGCTGCTGGGCTTGCCACAACGAGCCAATGGGCTTAGATCAGTGATCTCACACTGACAATGACTTCAGACTGACAAATTTTTATCGAGGGGGGCTAGAACCGAGCGTTACATGCGGCTAATGCTACAGCTAACAGGAGGACATAGGAGAAGCCGTGTTTCCGCGGACTTTGAATTTTTGCAAATAGATGTGCCTAAACATGCACAGGACACTTGGAAAACACACTAAAGAGCATATAAAACCAGAAAAAGCATAATATGGGACCTTTAAGTGTAGCATTACAAGCAGGAATGATTACTGCACATTGTTTTTTTAGTGCCCGCCCTTGGCTATCCTTTAATTTCATTGCCATCATAAGTTATGAACAGAAACACAAGAATGCTGAATTCTATTTATTTTTTTTTTAACTTTTTTCAGTATAGTTTGAATTAGTTTTTAATGCTAGTTTGTTAGTTTAGTGTTTATTTTTTTAAATCAACAGTTTTAGTTTAGTTTGTATTAGTTTTATGTAATAGGTCTATGTGATGCTTAATAAGGGTCGAGACAAAAGAGCGAAAGTAAACATACTATTTTGTGCAAATAAACTTCATGATGCAACTCCTGCATAAGCTCATCCAAAACAAAAATGGTGGTTCCTGGTATAAACCATAAGGCATGTGTCACTCAGTATGTTTGTGCCAAAGGCAAGGCAACTTAATTTATATCGCACACTTCAGAAGTGTGTTTGGCCATAGCTAAAATAACAGTTGTTTGAAACATGTAATAGGAGTAACACAACTCCATTTAATATGTATTTCCTAGGTGGGATATACATTAGGACTTAAAAAAAAAAAATCCACATACTTTCAAACATATACAGTAAATTTAAATACATTTTGGACTTGATTACAAAGATAGGCAATTGATACTCAAACCAGGGTTTCAGTATTAAAATCTGTGGAGTAGAGAAATTCTAAGCTAAAAGAGGAACAGCAGCATACAAGGAACATGGAAATATATTCCAATAATTCTCAGGTAACTTTGTCTTCCACTCATTAGAATAATTTTTTCCTTCATTCTGAAAACTGTTTTCTAAAGGACATAAAGCAGGAAAGATATGTGTTTTCATTTGGAATAAGAGATGACAAAATGACAGTGAGATGGAAGATGACATGTTTATAAGACCTGCTGATGAAGGTAGCAATTAGTTTAAGGAAACATAAAGCACCATACAGAGGGTGATGTGGTCAGCTAAAGCACCTTCAGGCAAACACACTAGTGGCAAAAAGTAAGCCCCCTAACCTTTTGGCTATGTTCAAGCCCACGTCATTGACAACAGATGTGCAATGCAACTCAATATCCTTTAGAGCTTGTTCACACAACTATTGATAGTATTTTAGAAAAGAAATGTGTTGAGCCATGGTGCCACCATGTAGACAAGTCTCAAATAGCCCTTTAAGGTTTGAAAAGAATATAAGTACAAACTCTCATTGGCAGTTAGAGGTCAAATAAACAGATGAGACATATCACTTGTTTGTCAAACCATTTACTAGGACACTTTACATGTTACACTCGAGGAGGGGGGTACGGTAGGGGCTAGGGAGGTGGATATGGCATGTACGGAAACTGAGGAACATCAGCATGTGGATGAAAATGTGGTCAAGGCTGTGTCGGTGCTGGAGGGGGGTCCACTGCAGAGGGTGTGGTAGTAGGCTCCTCCGTAGTTGTTAATGGCTCTGGTGTTATCAGGGATGGGGAAAATTATAATTGGGAGGCATATAATGTTGTGCATGATATTTAACTTTGGGCGGTTTAGTTTTAGTGTGATGGGTCAGTATAGTTTTAGTCGGTCTAGTCCGTTTAGTGTGTCTAGTTTTAGTACATCTAGTTTTAGTCCTGGTCGGTTTAGTCCATTTAGTCGGTCTAGTCCATTTAGTCCGTCCAGTCGGTCTAGTCCATTTAGTCCGTCTAGTCGGTCTAGTCCATTTAGTCGGTCTAGTCCATTTAGTCCGTCCAGTCGGTCTAGTCCATTTAGTCGGTCTAGTCCATCTAGTTGGTCTAGTGCAGCTAGTCGGTCTAGTCCGATTAGTCCGTCTAGTCGGTCTGGTCCATTTAGTCCGTCTAGTCCATTTAGTCCGTCTAGTCGGTCTAGTCCATTTAGTCGGTCTAGTCGGTCTAGTCCATTTAGTCGGTCTAGTCCATTTAGTCCGTCTAGTCGGTCTAGTCCATTTAGTCGGTCTAGTCCATTTAGTCCGTCTAGTCGGTCTAGTCCATTTAGTCGGTCTAGTCCGTTTAGTTTTAGTACATCTAGTTTTGGTCGGTTTTGTTTTAGTCATTTTGGTCGGTTTAGTTTTAGTCATTTTGGTCGGTTTAGTTTTGGTCGGTTCAGCATTAGTCCGTTTAGTTTTGGTCGGTTTAGTCATTTTGGTACGTTTAGTTTTGGTCGGTCTAGTCCATCTAGTCGGTCTAGTGCAGCTAGTCGGTCTAGTCCGATTAGTCCATCTAGTCCGTTTAGTCGGTCTAGTCCGTCTAGTCCATTTAGTCGGTCTAGTCCATTTAGTCGGTCTAGTCCGTCTAGTCCATTTAGTCGGTCTAGTCCATTTAGTCCGTCTAGTCGGTCTAGTCCATTTAGTCGGTTTAGTCCGTCTAGTCGGTCTAGTCCATTTAGTCGGTTTAGTCCGTCTAGTCCATTTAGTCGGTCTAGTCCATCTAGTCGGTCTAGTCCATTTAGTCGGTTTAGTCCGTCTAGTCCATTTAGTCGGTCTAGTCCATTTAGTCCGTCTAGTCGGTCTAGTCCATTTAGTCGGTCTGGTCCATTTAGTCGGTCTAGTCGGTCTAGTCCATTTAGTCGGTCTAGTCCGTCTAGTCGGTCTAGTCCATTTAGTCCGTCTAGTCGGTCTAGTCGGTCTAGTCCGTCTAGTCGGTCTAGTCCGTCTAGTCCATTTAGTCGGTCTAGTCCGTTTAGTTTTAGTACATCTAGTTTTGGTCGGTTTAGTTTTAGTCATTTTGGTCGGTTTAGTTTTAGTCATTTTGGTCGGTTTAGTTTTGGTCATTTTGGTCGGTTTAGTTTTAGTCATTTTGGTCGGTTTAGTTTTGGTCATTTTGGTCGGTTTAGTTTTGGTCAGTTTAGTTTTAGTCATTTTGGTCGGTTTAGTTTTGGTCATTTTGGTCGGTTTAGTTTTGGTCATTTTGGTCGGTTTAGTTTTGGTCATTTTGGTCGGTTTAGTTTTGGTCATTTTGGTCGGTTTAGTTTTGGTCGGTTTGGTCGGTTTAGTTTTGGTCATTTTGGTCGGTTTAGTTTTGGTCATTTTGGTCGGTTTAGTTTTAGTCATTTTGGTCGGTTTAGTTTTGGTCATTTTGGTCGGTTTAGTTTTGGTCATTTTGGTCGGTTTAGTTTTGGTCGGTTTGGTCGGTTTAGTCATTTTGGTCGGTTTAGTTTTGGTCAGTTTAGTTTTAGTCGGTTCAGCATTGGTCCGTTTAGTCCGTTCAGTTTTGGTCGGTTTAGTCATTTTGGTCGGTTTAGTCATTTTGGTCGGTTTAGTCATTTTGGTCGGTTTAGTTTTGGTCATTTTGGTCGGTTTAGTTTTGGTCGGTTTAGTTTTGGTCATTTTGGTCGGTTTAGTTTTGGTCGGTTTAGTTTTAGTCATTTTGGTCGGTTTAGTTTTGGTCGGTTTAGTTTTAGTCATTTTGGTCGGTTTAGTTTTGGTCGGTTTGGTCGGTTTAGTTTTGGTCATTTTGGTCGGTTTAGTTTTGGTCGCTTTGGTCGGTTTAGTTTTGGTCATTTTGGTCGGTTTAGTTTTAGTCATTTTGGTCGGTTCAGCATTGGTCCGTTTAGTCCGTTCAGTTTTGGTCGGTTTAGTCATTTTGGTCGGTTTAGTTTTGGTCATTTTGGTCGGTTTAGTTTTGGTCGGTTTAGTTTTGGTCATTTTGGTCGGTTTAGTTTTGGTCATTTTGGTCGGTTTAGTTTTGGTCGGTTTAGTTTTGGTCATTTTGGTCGGTTTAGTTTTGGTCGGTTTAGTTTTAGTCATTTTGGTCGGTTTAGTTTTGGTCGGTTTAGTTTTGGTCGGTTTAGTTTTGGTCGGTTTAGTTTTAGTCATTTTGGTCGGTTTAGTTTTGGTCGGTTTAGTTTTGGTCATTTTGGTCAGTTTAGTTTTGGTCATTTTGGTCGGTTGAGTTTTAGTCATTTTGGTCGGTTTAGTTTTGGTCGGTTTAGTTTTGGTCATTTTGGTCGGTTTAGTTTTGGTCATTTTGGTCGGTTTAGTTTTGGTCGGTTTAGTTTTAGTCATTTTGGTCGGTTTAGTTTTGGTCATTTTGGTCGGTTTAGTTTTGGTCCGTTTAGTCGGTTCAGTTTTGGTCGGTTTAGTTTTGGTCGGTTCAGCATTGGTCGGTTTTGTTTTGGTCATTTTGGTCGGTTTAGTTTTGGTCCGTTTAGTCGGTTCAGTTTTGGTCGGTTTAGTTTTAGTCGGTTTAGTTTTGGTCGGTTCAGCATTGGTCGGTTTTGTTTTGGTCATTTTGGTCGGTTTAGTTTTAGTTTTGGTCATTTTGGTCGGTTTAGTTTTAGTCATTTTGGTCGGTTTAGTTTTGGTCGGTTTTGTTTTGGTCAGTTTTGTTTTGGTCATTTTGGTCGATTTAGTTTTAGTCATTTTGGTCGGTTTAGTTTTGGTCAGTTTAGTTTTGGACGGTTCAGCATTGGTCAGTTTTGTTTTGGTCGGTTCAGCATCGGTCAGTTTTGTTTTGGTCATTTTGGTCGGTTTAGTTTTGGTAGTGGTGGGTTTAGTAGTAGTCACTAGAGGGTCGCAAGGTGGGAAGAAGGGACAAGGAAACATCGGCGATGGAGTTGCGGTGACTGGCAGAGGGTAAAATGGACACAAGAGGGCGACTGGAACTCCTCGCCAGCGCATTAGGAGCATATAATGCCCATCCTTCAGTGGAGAAAAAAAAATTCAAAATGTTAAGCAAACCACTGGGTTACACTAGGACTGGAATTAGATTAACAGAATTACAGTCAATTGAGCTTCAAAAACTAAAACACCCAAGAATAACCATTTACCAATTCATAATCAAAGTTTAACAGGATACTATACAGACCCCAATCAGGTTCTTAATGCTTTTTAGAAGATAGATTATGAAAATAGTTGCAGATGATATGAAAATAGCTGCTTTCAGAGTTATCATTTTCCCACCGTACACAACATCTTGCATTTCAGGAAAAAAAAAAATTACCTCTTGAACCATGTTGCAACCATCATAGGGGACCAACATTACAAGTGCAAGAGGGTTCCTTTGCATTGTGTAGCCACAGGTTGGTGGGATTTGGGACAGAGGCATTGGATGTGCCTTTCCTATTTGGACAAATTCTCAGTCAGAGTGCAATCAAGATATAGGCTACAGTTTATAATGAGAGCACAGCGGTAGCGAAAGCCTATTTAAGTTACCTTGGTCCACTGCAAACTGTGAAGCATCTTGTCCCACTGCTCTGAACTTCATTTGGTCCTCACCACACTGCAGGGAGGGTGTCATACGCTTCCATGATGATTCTCCGCCATCGGAATCATGTGGTCGTCCTTTAGGCCAGCCTGATTGGACTAATTAAATAACCATGTGATTTTTCCAAGAGTCACCATAAAAAGAGCCGAACAATTTAATATCATAAAAGACTTTAAAAAAATATTTTTACCTGGAGAGTCCGCTTGATAAGCAGCTTTATCTTCAGTAGAAACATTTGAGAAGGTATTCTTGGTTCCATCTATGACCCGAGACTCGAGGCCAGACCCTTTCTCAAGACCTCTCCCGAAAATAATTCTTCCCTCCTGGACAGCTGCTGTTTTGGCTGCATGAGGGTCATTTCGTTCTTCCCTTCTTTCTGTTTCCTTCAACCGGTAACAGTCAATGGTTTGCCCCAAATAACATGTAAAAATAACAGCTGCAGCCAAGTAAACAGCACCACGTCTCCTTTTTCCTTTTCGCATCATTCTGTTGTGACTCCTGGAAATGGTAAGAACTGGAGATCAACTCTTTGCTGCAGCTATTTGAAGTGCAACAATTAGTGTTAGCAGGTTCTGCAACAACCAATCAGAAGAAGCAGGGCGGGCTAGATCGATTGCTTTTTAATTATGCCGAATCGGTTCCACCTGTGTAGTGTAGCTCTTTCAGAGGAAGTCAGTATTGCTTTTACCAGGAAGTTATGTGATAACCCAGTTTCATGAATTCATATAGGTCCTGCAATTAGCTTTGACACACAAATGCAGAGAAACTGAAAGAAAAATTAAGCATGAGTGGGACCAACGTAAAGTTATTTTTTAAAATATATATTGTTGCTCAGTATGGTAGGACACAGAACCTTACAAAAAGGTTAAGAAACCCAGTTGAAAGATTTAAACTACATCATAAAATCACTAGCAAGGCTTACCTTTGGAGTTATTATGGCTGAGAATTTTGCCATTCAAATTTGGCCTGTGGAGTGAGGAAACCAGGGCCCAGGCTGCCAGTAGTTGAAGCCTGGATGTAGGTGCAACCGAGGCTGGAGTCCAGATTTGTAGCCAGTTTGGGGCATTCATTTCTGGTCAACTGGGTGTTTACCTGCCTTACTAGATTTGTATGAAACGTAAAGGGGCCTGGTAGTAAGGCAAAAATGGATTCATTGGACCTGGATATTTGCTGGGCTTTGTCGTTTGAGCAGTTGAAGGGGAAGATGCAGTTGTTGGCTTAATGGTTGGCCTTGTTGTAGGATCAGGGCCACTTGGTTTAGAAGTGGGAGTGTTCATGCCCGGCTTAGTGGTTGTTGTAGGGTTACCGGGCTTGGCGGTTGTGGGGGTTGGAGGTTTAGTAGTTGGCATGCCTGGGGGTTTTCCATAAAAGGGCTGGATAAGAGGGTAGTAGTAGACATTAGAATTTTCTTGCACTTGGTGTAACCTGATGCAGTGACTGATTCCGATAACATCGCCGTAGTCAACATGTGGATTCACATGGCCAAATACACTCCACCCAAGGTCTATTAGCTGGGCATAAGGCTTGATGCTTTTGGCACATGTTGCAAACACTACTGTTGCAGCTCTTTGATTGGTGAACTGACTTGAGGCAACCAAAGCAGATCTTTTCAGTTTGTATGAATCTGATTCTGTCTGACACTGATTTCTCCATGAACTTCCTGAATTTGTGCAAATCATGACCATTCTTCTTACAGAATGTGCATGTTATACATGTCTTTTCATTAGAACTTGTGGTCAGTGTCTTCGCTCCAAAAAGTGTCTATTTTTGGAATTTTGGCTTTTCAGCTTCACCTTGTCTCTGTGACTGCAATGATGTGACTGGGTTGCACGCAACTTTTGCTTCCATTGTCAGAAACTTCACAAATTGGCTGAATGACGGGAACTGGTTTCTCTCCTCTTCTTCTTCAATAACCTTTCTGTTCCAACTTACTGTTAGCCAATCTGGTAACTTTGAAATATTTTTTCTGCTTTCGTTACAGTCGTTCAAGATTTCCAATGCCTTTATGTCAATCATAACAGCTTTGCAAATTCTGTCTCCATATGATTTTGCAATTGTAAATGGATTTCCAAATCTTTCTTCCAAAAGCAGCAGCATAGGAAGATTCAGTCTCAAGTAGGAAATAGCCATCAAGTGCATTCTTAGCTTGTTCACTTACATATATATCTTCTCTTTGTCTTTAACGTTCTTCTGGTCAATCAGTGTTTCAAAGGAGAGTTACCAGTCTTTGTATTTCAATAGATGCCCACCGAATACTGCAGGTTCAGGAACTGGAATTCTGTTGTCACTTAAAGCTCCTGCAAGCACCTTGACGAGTTCTGGAAACATTTGTAGGGGTAGAGGTCTTGCGGGAGTTGGCACTTGGTTGTCTGCTCCTGCCTCATACGCTACAATGTCTGTCAGGTCTTCTTCAGTGGCCTTGACTTGATCATACACCTGCATTTTTGCTCTTGCTGAATTGAGACCTTTTACTGCTTCCAAGTACTGTATTCTTCTTTTCTTTTTCTCGAGTCTTCTGTAGAGCTGTAAACTCATCTTCCAGTTGAGCTCTAATTCTAGCTTCTTCTTCCTCTCTCTTTAATCTTTGTTTCAGCTCTTCTGCTTCTTGCTCTTGATGTAGATTTCCTTGTTGTTGATATGTTTGATGATGAAGAAATTTGCCGTTGAGACTGACTTGCTTTCAAAGAGTATAATTGTTATTTAAGCAAGAAACAGAGTCACTGGACACGTCTGACCAGGAGGATCAAGAAGCCAATAATGATCTCTCGCGAACATACAGAGACAATCGCCTATATGCACCTAAACATCTGCTTTTCGTCATGGGTCATAAAAAACATCATGTAACACATCCATATTTGACAATTCTCTTACACAACACCTTAAGGTAAACATTCAACTTGAGGGGACTCCAAAATCTCCTTCAGATACAAATTCTCTCCAGATGTATACATTATAAACTTAAAGGAGCAGTATATTATCTCTGTCCTAGTTACTTCAGACACTTCATAGTCCCCCCTTCGAGACTATAGTCTTGCTAACGAGAAAAAATATACAATTATGATGTTAATTAGCCTCATAAGAATCACTTCTGTCCATGCTTAACCTTAGCAATATAGTAAAATTCTTATTTGTGGAGTGTGAGAGCGAAAAACCCATCAGGCAGCTATCTTTCTTTATTATCCATCAAACAATCTAGACAGGAAAACTCTCTCACGGTCCCTCTGCCCCAGGCAACCACCTATAGTACTCCAAACCAATTAAAAAGAAAAAGGGTTATGAAAACTCTATAGGATGATATATAAATGCATACATTTAAAACCTCAGAAATAAAATCAAAAAATGATCCAAAGTCAGGCTGGTCGACCCATCGCACCTTCCAATGGACCTTTCCCTACCTAACACCACTTTCCCTAAGGATCGATAAAGAAAGAAAACACCTGAGGTCCCAATATATGCATCTTATATATGCATATACAGTTCCAGAAAACTCCAATACTAATCCAAAGTAATATGTCTTGCTAAAAATATCTACTATAGAGTAAAACGTGCATAATATTTATCAATATTACAAGTTACATTGTAATAAAGAAAATCCAATACTATAAAAACATACATATATATCAAACTGTTGCTTTTTAGCAGCATCAGCTTCTACTGTAATAAACCTTCAATGATTTTTCAATCGAAACCCCTCATCATGATGTCTCCATTCAGGGTCCGCTGTCCATTTCCATCCTCCATTTTCCTAAGTTTGGTTGTTCAAGTCCATTAAGCTGGAAGGATCTCTGGACAATCAGCCACCCTCACATTGATCTCCCAAATATCGTCCTGGGAAGAAAAATCAACAACCAGTATCTTTGCACATACAAAAACATCAAAAATATTCATTTTTGTATCATACTTTCACATTATTCCACTACATGATTAACATGTACATGATTAATATGCATGATTAACATATTCAATTTCCCCCCTTTTATCAATTCACTTCCTGTTCAAAATAATAGTGAGTCAATGATGAATTCAGATATTCAAAATGGATATTTCTCTACCAGCTCTTGTCCAATCTCTATGACCTCCTCATCTTCGCTTAGGTCATTACCACTCAGTAGCTGCATCTGAATGTTTTCTCCCGGCATCACAACTCCTACCCATCTCAATATCATAGCCTTAGCAAAGGTCAACAACAGCGTACAAAAACAAAACATCACACACAGTGATAGAAGAGTAGCCACCAAAATCTGAACCACTATAGCTCCTACTGGTCCTAATTGTTCTTGTAACCATGCATTCGCAGACCATCCTGCTCCTTCTGATGGACCAAATGAATCCCTTATAAGTTTCAAAGCATCTATGACACTAGTCATATTGTCAACAGCATCAGGGATCAAAGTATAACAGGCGTCTTAAATTCAAAGCTACACAGAGGCCACCTTGTTTGGCCAAAATATAATCAAGAGCCATGTCATGTTTCAGCAACGTCAATCGATGACTCCTCTTATATTAGGAGTATTTGACAAATATTCAAAACCTTTTATGGTCTCGTTTGCGAAACCTTGCAGGGTATATGTAATATTATCAGTATGATCAGCTTAGTATGTAACACCATACCATGGAAACAATCCTATACCCCATTTATCTCCCAAACTTATCCTCCAATGATAAGACTCCAAATTGTGAAATTGTGCCAAATCTCTTTTCTTTCTACTGCCAGAGATTGTCGTAGAGTTATCCTCATCAGACCCTTGTCCCTTCTGAATAACAAAAACATCATACGAAAGTTTCAACTGTGCCATATAACAACATCCAACCCAACCATAAGGTAAAAATAAGTAAGCCTTATCACCACAAATCCACCAAATATCTTTAAATGTTCCTATGGTAAAATTACCCGGTAAAGTTTGATTCTTTACACTTAAGAGTTTTACTCAGTCGGCGATGTGGTGCATGAAAGGTCACTGTATACGTGTCATCAACAGCCCTTTGATCACGTCGTCCAAATTGCATCATGTAGTTATCACATTCTGATATTCCCATAAACATACCATCTCCACCATGAGTATCATTTGAACAAAAACAAGATCTAACCTTCACAGGTGTCACTTCCATAGGATCAGGGACTGCTGTCGTAATATCTTCATACTGATAAAGAAGATTTCTATATGATAAGTCCTTCAACCAAGCACAAAGACGTTGAGGTGTATATAGATGCACCGACAAGGCCATCCAAAAATCCCTTTGCGCTTGTTGCTTACATACCAACCATGATAACGCATACTTTTGACATTCAGAAGTTAAAGGTTCCGGTACCGTCTCTAGAATTGAAGGCCATGTGCCTGGTGTTGGAACTCTCACCACACACGGACCATTCAAATTACTAGCCAATCTAACAGAGTGAGTCAACTGTTGGTACCACATATTTCTACTTGCCCACGGGTCTGTAATTTGCAACACCGAGGAATCAAACCCATAAGCTTTCCATTGGGTTTCTCGCTTCTCTAATGCATGAAGATGTTTAGTCATGCCTTCTGATGTCCCGTCAGCATCTACAAAATCATCAATCAGATTCGACATAGTCATCTGAACTGTTTCAGCTGCCTTAATTAATGGAGATGTAGTGACAGATGTCAACATCATACCTACAGACTTTGTAGACACCGAAGAACTCATCATTATTTCATTGATAGTGGATCCCATCTTCACAACCTCACTTGTAAAATTACTAGGAGTAACAGAAGTAGAAATTGTCATCATAGCTGTTGTAACATCCTTTTTTACCAAAGTTGCAGTTAGGGTAGTAACCAAAGTTGATACATTAATACTCATAGTTATTCTCTGAGCTACAGTAGTAGACGTCATCTGTCCATCAGTCACCCTTGGAGTGACTAGTTGCTTTTGAACCTCTTTAGCCACCGTAATTACTTCAATAGGATCTAGGCCTTCTACCACAAGCATTATCTTACGAGTTCGATACCCTTTTACCCAATAATTGTGATATGGTACAAATTTAAACTCTGGATCCAAATAAGTGCATGTATATTCTCCCTGATCTTCCCATGTTACATTGATTAAGATAAGTGTACAGTCGTCTTCTTCGCACTATGTCTTCACCACAAGCATTTTTCCAATTAGGGGGATTATTACCATCATTATTCCATTCTCCACATTTACATGGAAGGTGAGCTGAATTCCCTAATGTAGCTTTAATCACAATGTTTACAGGAATTTGAGTTCAGTAACCTTCAGTTTTGAAAAAGGTGGATGTCTGCTTTATTTTCTCAATTAGCGGGAGAGTTGATATGGTAGTTGTCAGTTTTCCTACTTCTTCAACAACCAGGGTTTTTGCAATTTTACTTTCATTTAGTACCACAAGAGTCCCAATACTGTTTCTGTATCCTAACCCCGATTTGACACTATGCTCTCCCATGTTTACTAATTTTGGATCATAATATATACACTAATAGTCACCTTGATCTTCAATCTGAGATCTATGTAAATATAGACTACAGTCTCCCTCAATCTTCGACCTTCTTCGATCATTAAGCAACACATACTTTTCTAGTGGTGATGTCCCCGATAAATCAATAACCTTACCATGGTTATCTTCCCACTGGACTCAGAATTTCCCTTTTTCTCAGAATTTTCCTTTGTACACTGACATGGGAGCTGAACTGACTTTCTCAAAGTCACTTCTACTCTAGTCCTCGTAATGTTTTGGTCTAACCTTTCTTCGGGTTGGCCTTGGACTCCTTGGTTCAACTGGGTCTGTGGATTTTCCTGAAGAGGCATCACAGCCCTCTGGAGTCTTTGACGACTCATGCTCTCGGGAAATAGACTCTGTTGTTTCTGGGACATGTTGTAAATCAATGTCACCAAATCATCTTTCTTGCTCATGGACTGAAAAGTCATCCCTTACATCATCAAAAGTGTGATCAAAATCATCATGCATACCCCCAGCATGGTCAATCCCTTCTTCCGGATCTTGACCTTGGAGGTCCCCATGAACCTCTGCTGCTTCTGCAGCTTCTGTTGGCTCTTTTGAGCTTTCAACATCTTGGTTCTGTGATCGTGGAACCTCTTCTGTTGGCGCTTTAACACAATGTGATAAATGATACCAGGTAGGAGACCCTTTAACCTGGACTGCAGTTCCTGGACTGCAGTTCCCGTACTGTGAACAACTTCAAATTGTCCTTCGCGGCGTTCGTTAAACCACTTCCTCCTAAACACCTTCACGAACACCTTGTCTCCAGGTTGCACTGCGTTCCTCTTTTGCTCATCAAGTCTCTCTTGCACCTCCTCTCGTTTTTGCCTGTCAGAGACAGAGATATGTGTATACACTCGCATTTCATCTTCTAACAGGGCTAAACTTGGACCCTTGCCACTTGTGCGCAAACAAGGTGTCGGCATCCATCTGCCCATTGCCAACTCATGGGGTGTCATGCGCAAATCACGGAGCCCACTTGAACGACACACCATTAACGCCAGCGGAAGCGCCTCCACCCAATTCAAACCTATGTGTTGGCAGATTTTAACGATGCAGTTTTTAACACACCATTCAGTTTTTTCACAAGCACCTTGGCTTTGCGGATGATAAACAGCTCCTAGACGTTGTTTAATTCCCAATTTTTGCAGAATTAGTCTTACTGTTTTACCTGAGGATATGCTTATGACCTCACGACACAAAAACTTGGCAACAGACTGAGCATCTTTCCGCTTGGTTGGACAGCCTCAAGCCACCTTGAAAAATCTGTCCACAATGACTAGCATGTATCTTTTACCTCCTACTGGTCTTATCATGTCAACAAAATCCACAACTATCTCACGCATTGGACCTGTTGGTGTTGGAATGTAACCGGGAGGAACCATCACACCCCTACGAACATTGTTTTTTAGACAGATAGTACACCTGCCTATGACATAATCAATCTGCTCAAGCAAGTATGGTGCCCAAAAACCATATTCTTTCGTGATCTTTCTCGTAACTCCCCCCTTGCACATGGGCTAAACCATGTGCTTCCTGAATCATCAGACCTAGCAGGTCTGGGGGCGCTACCAGCAGTCCTTCATGATTTCTCCACAGGCCAATGGAATCTTGAGTGGCTCCTCGGTCTCTCCATAATTGTTTATCCATTGCAGAAGCAGCTTCTTGCATTGAGACAACATCCCTGAGTGTAATGTTATCCTCCAAGTCCACTTCATGGGTGACCAGAAGAACTTTGCCCAATTTGTTTGCTCCTGTAACCGCCTTTGCAGCCTCATCAGCTGCTTTGTTACCTTGTGTGACCCTTGACATGTCCTTTTTGTGTGCCGCACACTTAACCACCGAGATTTATTTCGGCTTCATCATCGCATGCAACAATTTCATTATCTGTGCATGATGCTGTATCGGAGAACCATCTGTTTTCTTAAACCCCCGATTCTTCCACACTGATCCAAATAGGTGACACACATTATGTGCATACACAGAATCTGTATATATTGTCACCCGCTTGCCTTCAGCCAACAGACATGCTTCAGTCAGCCCCACAAGCTCAGCAAGCTGTGCAGATGCAGGTTGTGGTATTTCTTCTGCCTTTTCAGTCCCCTGGGCTTTGACTACCGCATAACCAGCACTCAATGCATCACCCACGCGATAGCAGGACCCATCAGTCCAATACTCCACATCCGACTCATGCAGTGGAAGAGCTTGCAAATCTGACCTGAGCTTCGAATATCTCTCCACTTCCTGAACACAATCATGTGGCTCCCCATCCTCTGGAGTCGGCAAGTTCTCAGCTGGATTTACTGTGACACACCTTACCAGGTGACATCTTCCTGTTCTAAGAGCCTATGATAGTCTCTAAGCCTAGGCATAGTCAATGTATATTTACCAAAATTCAGAAGATTTCTGAGACTATGGCGGGTAAGAATTGTTACAGGGTAACCCATAGTTACTGATGATGCTTTATCATACATTAGATAAACTCCCGCCATTGCTCTGTAGCACAGTGGTAACCCCATCTCTAATTCAGAATAGCCAGTAGAATAATAAGAAACAGGTTGAGGACTTGTCCCTGTACCTGTGGGCTGACAAAGAACTGCACATGCATATTTACCCCCAGTGGATGTAGACACATACAGCAAAAAGTTCTTAGAATAATCTGGCAGCGCTAGCGCTGGAGCCTTCTGTAACCTCTGTTTAATCGTCTCAAATGCCACAAGACTTTCCTGCGTCCAGGTGAGATTGCAATGGAGTTGAGCATTCCCGGTTTCTTTAATCATAGCCCTCAAAGGCCCTGTTAGAGTGGCATAGTCCTCCACCCATGCTGAAGAATATCCCACAATACCAATAAATGTCATCATCTCTCTGACTGTTCTGGGCTTCGGCGCCTTTCGAATGGCTTCCAAATGGCTGTCAGAGATGCCTCTGTGTCCCTGAGTTATTGTTTGAGCCAGATACACCACCTTCTCCTGACAGTATTGCAACTTCGTCCGAGAAGCCTTGTGTCCTTTTTTTGCCAATAACTGCAACAATTAAATTGAGTCCTTGTGGCACGTTTCCTTATCTGGTGAACAGATGACAATGTCATCTACATACTGAATAACAGTACTTTTCAAAATCTGATCTAACCCTGCCAAATCATCTTTCAACACTTTACTGAAAATATGAGGGCTACGTTTGAATCCTTGAGGGAGCCTCTTGTACTTGAAAGCCTGTCCTTTATATGTAAATCCAAACAACCCTTGACTTTCTTCACTTAGTGGAACACTAAAAAATGCTCCACACAAATCTAACACTGTGAAATGTGTAGCGTCTGGGGGAATTTGGGCCAACATAGTATGAGGATCGGGCACATCAGCTGAAAAATCAGCCACCACTTCATTTACCGCTCTTAAATCATGTACCAAGCGATACGACTCATCTGGCTTCTTTAAAGGCAATATAGGTGTGTTACTCTGTGGATCTAAACATTTCTCCAACACACCTGCTTGCAACAGACCTTCAATTTGTGGTTCAATCCCTTGGATTGCCTCCTCTTTTAGTGGGTATTGGCTCTGCCAAGGAGGTTTGCTTCCTGGTCGAAGTTCAACTTTCACCGGTTGGGCTGACTTCACAAGGCCAATATCAGTACTATGCCATGACCACAAACATTCTGGAACTTGTTGCAGCATCTCCTCATACTATTTGAGTCAACCACTTGTGGTTGTCCGTGTCCTTGAGCTGAGATCATGATTTTCATGAACTGCTGATCTTCACTCATCCAGATAGCAGGATTCTCCTTTATTGGTGCAAAATATATCTTTTCAGCTTCTGCCATCATTGCCCCTATATGCTTCTGTTCAAATCCTTCAGCAACCAGCAAAGTCACGTGTGGAACACTTTCCTTGATGTCGTGCTCCTTATTAAGATAACCATCACTGTTTATCTTCATTGCTGCTCCTTGTGGCCCCAAAATCATGCAACATGAGTTAAGCTGAACCTGTTTAGGTTGACTGCTCAACCACTCCTCCGGATTTATTTGACCAGCTTTCTTAAAATATTTAAGTGTGCAGTGGTGTGGATACTCAGGGAGCTTAGCATTAGGCATATTGGCCACAATGAACTTCTCCCACAGCTTGGCCGGCTCCAATAGCTCTGGACTAAGATTTCCAATCCAGTACACTGAAGAAGTGTCAGTCTCCGGTGTCATAAATAGTTGGTGATAAACATCACTCGGCACATCCATCAGACAGCCGTCCGGTGTACACCGTATTGTACAATGCAGTTAGCATAAAGCATCTCTTCCCAAGAGTGCAATGGGCCAATTGTCTGTACCAATTGGTCAGACATGGGGAGATGTATAGCATCTTCAGGCCGAACACAGGTGAAAGCTGCTCCGCAATCCGTCATTATTTCCAATGGTTGATCATTGACTTTCACCACTATTGTTGGATCTTGCTCCGGCCCTGAGACTACCAGCTGACACCCCCCTTTCGAGTCTTCTGGGCACCCCTAGAACCCTGGCTCCGGGCCCCTGTAAAGGTTCACCGGTCCCATGAGTTCCCTTGGTTGTCCTCTGAAACCTCCTCTGAAGCCTCCTCTGAAGCCTCCTCTGAAGTCTCCTCTGAAACCTCCTCTTGTTCTATCACAGTTACGAGCAAAGTGGCCTATCTGACCACAATTATGACATGCTCCCGAAGATTGTTGAAAATTTCCTCATCTTCCTCTTCCTAAATTTCCTTGACCTCTTCCTCTCCATATCTGTGGTTGGCCAAAACCTGACTGTGAGAAAGGGGCATTGGGGATCATGGATAACGGCTGGGTGGCTGAAACTAGATCTGGTCATGCTGCGGTTGTGGTGGTAATTGAGTTGGTTGAGGCTGACTTTGCATAACCACAGCTTATTTCTTCTCCTTCTTCTTATTATCCACCAGCTGTAGTTGGTTAAGTTTTCTAAGAGTCTCCTGGTCCTGTTCCTTCTGGTCATGCTCCTTTTTCCGCTATAGATCAACTTGATGTGCTATGTGATCCGTATACACACCTTTTGCCATGCTTCCAAGACCAACCACCTCTGCCAATTTGCTCCGCACTGGTAGGGGCAGTCCCTTCTGTTCACAAGGCATCTCTCTATAGTCCTCTCAACTCTCTCTTCAACCGCCCTTCTGTCTAATCACTGGAAGCTGAGGATAAACATCAGTAAACTTCACTTCCTTCTCATAAGGCGGGGGCTTCTTTGCTGATGCAGTATGTGAGAAGGGTGTGTTAACCTTCTCCATTAACTTACCTGCTGCCTTATCATTTTTCTGTATTTCTTGCATACCGCGGTCTCTTTTTTCGTTTGCAGCTTCTAACAATTTCTGTCCCTCATTTTCAAACAACTGCAGAATGCCAAGTTCGGTTTGTCTTTTCTCCTTACGCCTTTTTCCCTTTTTACCCTTCTTCTGCTTTACCTTATATGTGGACACAAGTACCTGTATTGTTTTGATCACATCCGGATTCAAAGTCCCTTCCACTGGCCAAGGCTGGTCAATGTCAGGCCAACGCTTGCTCCATTTTTCCGATATTTTTTGAATATTTTTAACAAGAGGATTAGTCTTCTGTACTACATCAACAGGAGTGATTGCTTTTGTAATTTTGGTGTCCATCTTTGACATTACAATGACCCTCTTAGTTCCTCGTATTGTAAATCAAACTGAAATAGTTAAAAACTATTTAGAACCACACTTGAAAGTTAATGAATTTGCCAACCCCAAAGGAGACCAAAGGCTTCTTATTATGAAAGCAAAAGCACTTGTTTATCACCTAATGCATCTAATCACACCTATTTATCTTAAAATTATGGAAATAATGTCAATATTCCATCTCAAAATAGCCTAGATCAGGCATGGGCAAACTACGGCCCGCGGGCCATATACGGCCTGTTGGGCTTTTTAATCCGGCCCGCCGAACTTGTCCAAATTATATTATTATTAAATTAAATTTTATTATAATTAAACCTTGTTCGTTTTCCCCTGTAATGCCCGCGTTTCCCCAATAGATGGCGCACTTCAGAGTGTGGTGTATTACTCCCTTCTTCACTTTTTTGCTTTGCCCTATGAACCCGTATGAGCCCTTCTGTAAAAATGAGCGGATCAAAGAAAAGAAAAGTGGACAGTGAATGCCGAGTGTTTAATACGGAGTGGACAACAAAATATTTTTTCACTGAAGTCCGATCAAAGGCTGTATGCCTGATATGCCAAGAAACTGTCGCAGTTTTCAAAGAGTACAATATCAGCCGTCATTTTGGTACGAAGCATGCTAACTACGCTAGCAAGCAGTCCACGCAAGAACGGGCGGCTACGGCTCAGAGGTTGAAGGCTAATTTACAGACTCAGCAACATTTTTTTCACCAACAAACTGCGATTCAAGAGTCAACTACCAAGGCAAGTTTTTTGCTGGCATTCAAATTAGCAAAGGCTAGCAAGCCTTTCTCCGAAGGCGAGTTTTTAAAAGAATGCATGGTAGAGACAGCAGGTCTCTTGTGTCCGGAGAGCCAAGGCCAGTTTGAAAAAATCAGTTTATCACGCAGGACTGTGACTCGCTGTGTGGAACTGATTGACGAAGATATAGCCAGCGAATTAAACAAAAAGGCTGAGTCCTTTAAGTTATATTCACTAGCGCTGGATGAAAGTAATGAAAAGAGGAGTTTTTGACCATGGAGTCCCTGAAAGGAAAAATGCGAGGAGAGGACTTGTATAACCAGGTGTCTGCTGTCATCGAGAGAATGAAGCTACCTTGGAGTAAACTTGCCAATGTCACAATGGATGGATCGCCAAATTTAACTGGAAAACATGTTGGGCTGCTGAAAAGAATCCAGGATAAAGTGAAAGAGGAAAACCCTGACCAGGATGTTATTTTCCTTCACTGCATCATCCATCAGGAATCTCTGTGTAAGTCTGTATTGCAGCTTCATCATGTCATGAATCCAGTTGTAAAACTTGTTAACTTTATACGAGCAAGGGGACTTCAGCATCGTCAGTTTATTACGTTCCTGGAGGAAACTGATGCGGATCATCAGGACTTACTGTACCACTCTCGTGTCCGCTGGTTAAGTTTGGGCAAAGTGTTTCAACGAGTGTGGGAGCTGAAAGAGGAGATCAACGCATTTTTGGGGTTAATGGGGAAATCCGACGAATTTCCTGAGCTAAGCGACAAGAACTGGCTTTGTGACTTTGCATTTGCTGTGGACATATTTTCACACATGAATGAGCTGAATGTGAAACTACAGGAGAAAGATCAGTTTGTGCACGACATGTACAAAAATGTTAGAGCCTTCAAATCCAAGCTAACTTTATTCTCCAGACAAATTGCAAACAAATCTTTCGCTCATTTCCCCACACTTGCCATGGAGAAAGAGGCGACGCGAAACGCAAAGAAATACAGCAAATCCCTTGACGACCTGCAAGGAGAATTCTGCCGTTGGTTTTCTGATTTTGAAAACATTGAAAAGTCACTTCAGCTGGTGTCCTGTCCCCTGTCAGAAGACCCTGAAACAGCACCACAGGAGCTGCAATTGGAACTGATCGATCTTCAGTCTGACTCCGTCTTAAAGGAGAAGTTCAACTCTCTTAAACTGAATGACTTTTATGCTTCACTTAACGAAGCCACGTTTCCAAACCTCCGGAGGACAGCACAGAAGATGCTGACTTTGTTTGGCTCGACCTACGTATGTGAGCAGACATTCAGCGTCATGAACATCAACAAAGCCCCTCACAGATCCAAGTTAACTGACCAACACCTCGGATCTATCCTGAGAATTGCCACTACAAAACTAACTCCAGACTTTAATGCACTGTCAAAAAAGGGAGATCAACAACACTGTTCCCACTGAAACTGAACGTGAGTTTCTCTACTGTGTTTATTAAAATGTAATTTAATTAAATGAATGCATTTGGAAATCAATTTGTACAATGAGCCTTGCATATTCATGCTTTGCTACCTGTTAAAGGCCAAATCCTTTCATGTAATGGCTTTTACATGTCATTTATATTAGTTCACACAAACACTCCATCCATCTGTTCCTGGCAGCCCCTCTGTCAAATTTTAGAACCCATTGTGGCCCGCAAGCCAAAAAGTTTGCCCACCCCTGGCCTAGATCAAGCCAGACCATACAATGAAACCAGTATTCACAGCACTCAACCGCATTTGAATCAAATCAACTTCTCCACAAATGATCAATCAAATCAAAAATACTCCATTAATTAACCAAATGCTTCAATTAGTCAGTCTGTTGCCAAGACTTCCTCCTAAATAATTGCAATGTGATATATGAGAAGAAAAAATGTAAGCCTATATGTGAAAACAAACTAAGCATGTATCAAAGATGTTGACTATAAAGAAATGTATACACACATAGAGAAATGCAGGTGTTTGTTGAAAGAATTTGTGGATAAAACCGCACTGACCTTGATCAAGCTGGATTCAGGATCCCTACGTGCTGTCATCCACTCGCTTCAGTGTTTGTGAAGTACCCGCCAGGTCTCTCCTCATCTGCCCTTTGGACTGATCCAGTTCAAACACAATCCATCTGTCTGTCTTCCCTTTAGCTCCCACACAGCATAGTAAAGAGAAACAGAGAAAACAGAAAGAAAACAAAACAAAAGTTTAATCACTCTGAATTCGTATACACAATGCAATATCAAGTCAGTGGTGCCTGGGGTGTGTGGTTTTTTGGAAGAGGGGGGGCTCCCTCTTCACTCCCCTTAACAGGAGGAGTAAGCTAATTGGCTCTCTATGTGAGGCAACGCCTCTTGGACCCGCCTCCTAAATTTAGCGAGGGCGTCCAGTATGAACTGGCTGTCAAAGGGTTAACATCATGTCCAAACCTAGTGCAGTTAATGCTCAGACAGGCGCGTCTCACCTGTAGGTGTTGTGACACCCACACTTTCACTGAAACGTATTTTCATCCCCCACACTTTTTACCAGTGGAGTCATTGATGAAAACTTATTGGTCAAGAAAGATTTATTAAGTGACAATTAAGCCAATCATAGCTGTTGAAGCACGATAAAGTTAAGTTTTGGGGCACCTCACCAATAAAATGGTATTTTATATTTTATAAGCAGTTTGCCACCACACTGCACTTTTACTCTCCAAAGGCATATGAGTATGTGCGTGACAACTTTAACAAAGCTTTACCACACAGTCACACCATCCGCACAGCTGATCCAGGATTTACTGTAGCATCTTTTACAGCACTAAAAGGTCATGTACAGGCCAACAGAGAGAAGGGAAAAGAAACAATCTGTGCTCTCAAATAACAAAGCAGTCTCAAATCTTTTTGAGGAATTACAGCTAAAAACAATCTACTTTGCATACAGTACATCCTCTGATAAATAAACTGAAGTACTTTGATTGCATTTCTGTGGTGTTCCTGTAGGTGACCATGATGCAGCCAGACTGAAGCAGCGCCGTTGTGAAGGTGGGCGCCATCATCTTGTCTTTGCAGTGCTGATTCTGAAGAGAACGCCTTCACATAGGACTCAAAGGTAAAATTATCTCTCATATGATTGGACTGTGTTATTGTAACCACTATCAGCATCAAAGTAATTTTAGTAACAATTTATAATCCTTCTTAAAATGTAAGGAAGACTAGCAGAAGATTTTAACAGCCTCTATGGTTCTGCAAGAAGTCTAGTTCATGTTTAAATTGTTCTTCTTTCTGTCTTCAAGGAAATCAATGTCCAAAGGAAACAGCAGTCCAGACTCTGATTCCAGCTCCGGTGAGGTTCTGCACACAAACTGGCTGTCTGATTATATGAGAATATTTAACATTAGTTTAATTTATCAGGCTGGCCCATGTGATGACAGTTTAAAATAATCTTCAAAAGAAAGTGGCAGGAACACTTTTGTCTTAAAACATACATTTAATAAAGCTGATCATATTATTGGATTCATCATGTCTTATATATTTTGTTTTTCCTCATAAATAGTTATCCTGTCTTAAAAACAAACTAGAACCTGAAGTTTAGCAGAACCTGAGGACAGATCTGATTTCAGGTCTGAGGCATAAACATCACAGTAAAATTCATTATACTTTACATTTAACTCCATGATTGTTTTTCTTAATTACCGAAGATGCCCTCAGATTCAGATCCATCAGCAACCCCTGACAACATGGAGGACTCGTCCCCTGAGCGTTTCCTGTCCTCTCTCGATGGAGTTTTTCTCTTTAGTCATTAACTCTTGAAAACAGTAGCACAAAATGCCAGACTGTTTGACAAGTGTGTGATTGAATAAATTGAAATGGAATCTCATGCATATCTTGCTATGCTTATTGGCTTTAAATGTTTAATGTTAAATAAGTTTGAAGGCCATCTATCTTAGACGAGACCGGCTGTGACAAGCTGAGCTCATCTGTTAGCTTTGCTGTTGTCTCAGCTGTTGTTGGTCAAGAAGAAATTAATGTCAGTTCAAGGCCTTTTCAAATGTGAACTATAAACTTAACTGCTAAATTATTTTACTGTGACCAACACTTTGTAGTGCTCCAGATAATCAGAGACAGTCATATCAGATTTTTAAAAAGTTTATTTAAACATTTTATGAAAAAAAATCTTCAATAAACAACCCCTGGCTTCATTAACCATGTGGAAAATAAGTAAGGGAGACCATCAGGTCCAATTGCTGGGACATAGGAGAAAGTATAAAAAATAATTTAACAAAGAAATCCAAATAGAAATCAAATAAAGTATAGAAATCCTGGATGATTGTTTGACTGTTAAAATATGATGGAAAAGCAAATCCAACACAACCCTCCAGCATTTGGCCTTTCAAACACAGGGCAACATCATGTGAAGAAAAATAGCACCATTGAATATTGACCAGGATCTCTGTGTTTTCTCTGAGGATGACTATGGTAGCCTTTGAATTTGAATTTATGTATTTAATAGGGACAATGCAATTTAACATAATTTCAATACAAAGCATGAAACTGATGTGCTGCATAAAGAGTATATAGCTATTGCTAATTTCCAACTCGTGTCCCCAGTTGGGCATTTGTGTAAACAACAGATTAAAATGTACAACATTCAGTTACATAAAACCCCATAACACGATATGAGGATACATTAAAATATATCTACAACAATACAAATGTTATAAACCAGTTTAAAATGAAGTTTGAAGATATTAATTAAAAGTGGGTACAGCTCTGGCTTGCTTTGAGCCAGCATTTCACCTGTTTTGTAAAAGATTTTAAGTCGGACATTAATTTTATTTCAGGTGGTAATGTGTTCCAGAGTTTACAGCCTTTGATGGAGAAGGCTGATTGACCAAACGTAGATCTACGATGTTGTATGCTACAGTCGCCATTCACAGTGCTTCTCGTTACCCTGTTTCCGTCCGAACATATCTGGAGAGAGGTTCAGGAGCCAGATTGTTGATACATTTAAAAACAAGTTTGAGGAAACATAAGTGCATAAAGCTCTCAAAACTGAGTAGATTGTGTTTTTTCTCACTGTTCACTGTCACAAAGCTCCAGACTCTGTCTACCTTCTTCAGTTGTGCAGACGTCGATCAGCTCCTCTGGGTGATGGCAGAGAGGACTCTTCATTGGGAGAGCTGCTGGTGTAAGGTCATTTCTACCACAGTGGATGAGCAGGGCATCTGGCACAGCTCTTAGTCCAAGCACAGGTGAAAAAAAGGAGGAGGTTCCTTCAAACTATGCGACCCCAGCCTGATCACTGTAACAGGTGTGCAGACGAAGGTTGAAATTAGTCATTTTTAGGTTCTGTTGATTGTAAAATGGAAAAGAAAACATCACCTTTCTATTTAACATTTAGCTGGTGTATGACTCAATGTGATTTTTATTTAATTTTAGAAGACTGTATTGTTAACAATAGCTTGTTTTTACAATCCTCTTGTGAAACTTAAATAAAAATCACAGGATATATAACTTTTAACAGATGATTTTAACTTACACTTCACCTCTGTGGAAGATGTCAGACCTGCTTTTATCTCTTCTTTGCCTAAATGAAGACACAAAAGACAATTGATTTACTGTTCATTTAAATATATTAGAAAAGCAGACATGAATCACATTGCAAACTATCAGTTTCTAACAAAATACAACATATCTTACCACCTGTAGCCTACGGTCTGTGGTGCTAACCTAGCTTAAATATAGAACGATTTCGGCAAAAACAGAGGACCCAGCAGCCCACGTATTTTCAATAATGATCAAAATAGCGGGATTTTTTAAAACACAATGTGTTTAAATATTAGACTTTGAATACGGTGGTTTGTTGTACTTACACATTTCTTCATAAGCCTCATAGACCAGCAGAGCGCTTTCAGCGTAGCTGGGCTGCGTAAGTCATCAGGGCAGTACGCTAAGTGGGCGGGGCGTGTTACCAGGGCTCCTGCCCCCGGACCCTACTGCGCAGACTCTGGTTCCAAATGACGTCAAAATCGCAAGATGGAAGCGCCCGTAAGGGGCGTATTTTGGCTTCAAGAACGTTGAGTGGGAACAGCTACAGTGCGCGCCCACTGTTATAGACGCGCATCATTTTTCGAGAGGCGGCTGGCTTGACCGGGGATTTGCAAAAGACGGCTCACTTGACCGCAGTTTATTTTTTTTAGCTCTGAATCTATCAAACAGTTGGCTCACCTGGATCAGGTTGAGAAAGCAGAACTGAATCAGGTTTTTGTCCAGAAAGTCACCACTGAAATGTCCATCATCTTTGATGGTTTGGAAGATCTCAATCCAAAACTGTGCACTTTGTCTACACAAGACCCCCCACCAAGACTCTATCCGCTGATTCGCTGTACTGCATCCGTATATGAAGCTTCCTTCCCCTGCGTAATGGTCCACATGATTTCTACGCAGGAACAGCTGCATTTCCCTGACATAATTGTTTTCTGTACTTGGGTCAGCACGCAACTGCTGTGGACAGCCTTCAATGCGAGTAACTGTGTTTATGAAGTAGTCTGCGATTATCTTGGGATCACTGTTAGTAGTGTATGCCTCCATCCACATTATGTGACGACTAAATCATTAATTCCTATTCCATACGGCTTTAGTTTATCATAATAATCCATATGCCACAGGGTGTTGGGACCTCTGTTGTTGTACTGCCGATGTCGGAGACGCCGAGCTCGTCGGAGCTCAACTCCTTCCAGATCCAAAATTTTGATTATCAATCTAATAGTCTCCTGAGAAATCACGAACCCCAACTTTAATCTCTAAATTAAAAAACAAAACAAAAAATTAACGTGGCCCTAATCCTCCGTCGTACTATCTAAATAAAGTTATTATTATTATATCAGTTTACCAAAAGTAAAATACTAATTTAATAAATTAAATTACCTCGTTGGCTGCATGGTATTAATTGGAGCGAGAGTCCACACTTGCTGTGCTGTTGTGACTATACGTTCTCGGGAGAGCAATCCAACGTGACTTTAAAGGTAACTTCAAAATAAAACATAATTTGGATTTAACAAAATGATTAAATAAAACGTATAAATATTGTACCAAAATTACACTTAAATACAACCTAATTCCTAATTGCTACATGAAAAAAGGTAAACAATAATTGCAACATTTAGAAGGTGTGTTGATTAGAATCCTTTGATGTGTAATTAGACATCTCAGGTCAATACTTCACAGCTGTGTTTGTTTTGTTGGTCATTTTGCAGTTAGGTTGGGGAATAATTACATTTTTCAGTGACGTTTGGCCCTAAAGTCTTAAATTTGGAGTTAAGTCCCCCATCCAGAATTTTTAGATAAATGTTTTGTGTCCTTTCTTTGTTATTTTTGGTTCTACTTTAAGTGTAGCATTACAAGCAGGAATGATTACTGCACATTGTTTTTTTTAGTGCCCGCCCTTGCTACCCTTTAATTTCATTGCCATCATAAGTTATGAACAGAAACACAAGAATGCTGCATATGGACCCAACATGAGCAAGGTTATAATAGTTTTGTATTTTTTCATTTCTTTTACTTTTGTTTTGACTTTTTCAGTATAGTTTGAATTAGTTTAGTTAAATGTTTACTTTGTAAAAATCCTTAGTTTAGTTTGTATTAGGTTTTTTTTACTATCTACTACTACTGTCGAGACAAAGTAAACATACTATTTTGTGCAAATAAACTTCATGATGCAACTCCTGCATAAGCTCATCCAAAACAAAAATGGCTGTTCCTGGTATAAAGCATAAAGTATGTGTCACTCAGTATGTTTGTGCCAAAGGCAAGGCAACTTAATTTATATCACACACTTCAGAAGCAACTCAGTGTGCTTTACACAGGAAACACTACACAAATACAAGGCTAAAATAGGAGTACATAAAGTCAAGGGAAATAAAATGTTTTAAAAGAGACATAAAAACAATTTGAAGAAATAATGAGAACTAAGAATAGGGACATTTTCTATTTTAACTTATTTTAGTTTTGTAAACACAATGCAGTTTTAGATAGTTATTGTTTTTATGTAAAGCCTTGTTTTTATTTTAGCTTATGTTAAGGAAAATCTTTTCCCTATTTCAATAGTATTTGTTAATTTAATAACCTTGAACATTAGCCTGCAGAATTTGTTTGGCCATAGCTAAAATAACAGTTGTTTGAAACATGTATTAGGAGTAACACAACTCCATTTAATATTTATTTCCTAGGTGGGCTATACGTTAGGACTTACATTTTAAAAAAAATCCACATTCTTTCAAACAAATACAGTAAATTTAAATACATTTTTGACTTGATTACAAAAAAAGGCAATTGATACTCAAACCAGTGTTTCAGTATTAAAATCTGTGGAGTAGAGAAATTCTAAGCTAAGAGAGGAACAGCAGTATACACAAAGAACATGGAAATATATGCCAATAGTTCTCACGTAACTTTGTTTTCCACTCATTGGAATCATTTTTTCCTTCATCCTGAAAACTGTTTTCTAAAGGACATAAAGCAGGAAAGATATGTGTTTTCATTTGGAATAAGAGATGACAAAATGACAGTGAGATGGAAGATGACATGTTTATAAGACCTGCTGATGAAGGTAGCAATTAGTTTAAGGAACTATAAAGCACCATACAGAGGGTGATGTGTTCAGCTAAAGCACCTTTAGGCAAACACAAGCTCCAAAAAAGTAAGCCCCCTAACCTTTTGGATATGTTCAAGCCCATGTCACTGACAACTGATGTCCAATGCAACTCAATATCCTTTAGAGCTTGTTCACACAACTATTGATATTATTTTAGAAAATAAATTTGTTGAGCCAGGGTGCCACCATGTAGACAAGTCTCAAATAACCCTTTAAGGTTTGAAAAGAATATGAAGTACAAACTCTCACTGGCAGTTAGAGGTCAAATAAACAAACACTTGTTTGTCAAACCATTTATTAGAACACTTTAGATGTTCGTGGACTCTCGAGGAGGGGGGTACGGTAGGGTATAGGGAGGTGGATATGGCATGTATGGAAAAGGAGGAACATCGGCATGCGAATGCAAACGTTGCCAAGTGTGTGCAGGTGCTGGAGGGGGGTCCGCTGCAGAGGGTGTGGTAGTAGGCTCCTCCGTAGTAGTTAATGGCTCAGGTGTTGGATAGGTACGGAAACTAGGATAATCGAAAGGCATATATGGTCGATACTGTCGTGCATGCATTTTGTGCGGTTTAGGTTTAGTCTTGTAAGTCCGTTTAGTTTTAGTCGGTTTTGTCCTGGTCGGTCTAGTCCGTTTAGTCCTGGTTGATTTTGTTCTGGTCGGTCTAGTCCGCTTAGTCCTGGTCGGTCTAGTCCGTTTAGTCCTAGTCGGTTTTGTTCTAGTCGGTCTAGTCCGTTTAGTCCTGGTCGGTCTTGTCCGTTTAGTCCTGGTCGGTCTAGTCCGTTTAGTCCTGGTCGGTTGAGTTCTGGTCGGTCTAGTCCGTTTAGTCCTAGTCGGTCTAGTCCGTTTAGTCCTGGTCGGTCTAGTCCATGTAGTCCTAGTCGGTCTAGTCCGTTTAGTCCTAGTCGGTTTTGTTCTAGTCGGTCTAGTCCGTTTAGTCCTAGTCGGTTTTGTTCTAGTCGGTCTAGTCCGTTTAGTCCTGGTCGGTCTTGTCCGTTTAGTCCTGGTCGGATTTGTTCTGGTCGGTCTAGTCCGTTTAGTCCTGGTCGGTTTAGTTCTGGTCGGTCTAGTCCGTTTAGTCCTAGTCGGTCTAGTCCGTTTAGTCCTGGTCGGTCTAGTCCGTTTAGTCCTGGTCGGTCTAGTCCGTTTAGTCCTAGTCGGTCTAGTCTGTTTAGTCCTAGTCGGTTTTGTTCTAGTCGGTCTAGTCCGTTTAGTCCTGGTCGGTTTAGTTCTGGTCGGTCTAGTCTGTTTAGTCCTAGTCGGTCTAGTCCATTTAGTCCTAGTCGGTCTAGTCCGTTTAGTCCTGGTCGGTTTTGTTCTAGTCGTTCTAGTCCGTTTAGTCCTAGTCGGTCTAGTCCGTTTAGTCCTGGTCGGTCTTGTTCTGGTCGGTCTAGTCCGTTTAGTCCTGGTCGGTCTAGTCCGTTTAGTCCTGGTCGGTCTAGTTCTAGTCGGTCTAGTCCGTTGAGTCCTAGTCGGTCTAGTCCGTTTTGTCCTAGTCGGTCTAGTCCGTTTAGTCCTGGTCGGTTTAGTCCTAGTCGGTCTAGTCCGTTTAGTCCTAGTCGGTCTTGTTCTGGTCGGTCTAGTCCGTTTAGTCCTAGTCGGTCTAGTCCGTTTAGTCCTGGTCGGTCTAGTCCGTTTAGTCCTGGTCGGTTTAGTCCGTTTAGTCCTGGTCGGTTTTGTTCTGGTCGGTCTAGTCCGTTTAGTCCTAGTCGGTCTTGTTCTGGTCGGTCTAGTCCGTTCAGTCCTGGTCGGTCTTGTTCTAGTCGGTCTAGTCCGTTTAGTCCTAGTTGGTCTAGTCCGTTTTGTTCTAGTCGGTCTAGTCCGTTTAGTCCTAGTCGGTCTAGTCTGTTTAGTCCTAGTTGGTCTAGTCCGTTTAGTCCTGGTCGGTCTAGTCCGTTTAGTCCTGGTCGGTTTTGTTCTAGTCGGTCTAGTCCGTTTAGTCCTAGTCGGTCTAGTCCTAGTTGGTCTAGTCTGTTTAGTCCTAGTTGGTCTAGTCCGTTTAGTCCTTGTCGGTCTTGTTCTGGTCGGTCTAGTCCGTTTAGTCCTGGTCGGTTTTGTTCTAGTCGGTCTAGTCCGTTTAGTTCTAGTCGGTCTAGTCTGTTTAGTCCTAGTTGGTCTAGTCCGTTTAGTCCTGGTCGGTCTAGTCCGTTTAGTCCTGGTCGGTTTTGTTCTAGTCGGTCTAGTCCGTTTAGTCCTAGTCGGTCTAGTCCGTTTAGTCCTAGTTGGTCTAGTCCGTTTAGTCCTTGTCGGTCTTGTTCTGGTCGGTCTAGTCCGTTTAGTCCTGGTCGGTCTAGTCCGTTTAGTCCTAGTCGGTCTAGTCCGTTTAGTCCTAGTCGGTCTTGTTCTGGTCGGTCTAGTCCGTTTAGTCCTAGTTGGTCTAGTCCTAGTCGGTCTAGTCCGTTTAGTCCTGGTCGGTCTTGTCCTGGTCGGTCTAGTCCGTTTAGTCCTGGTCGGTCTAGTCCGTTTAGTCCTGGTCGGTCTAGTCCGTTTAGTCCTGGTTGGTCTTGTCCTGGTCGGTCTAGTCCGTTTAGTCCTGGTCGGTCTAGTCCGTTTAGTCCTGGTTGGTCTTGTTCTAGTCGGTCTAGTCCGTTTAGTCCTGGTCGGTCTAGTCCGTTTAGTCCTGGTCGGTCTTGTTCTAGTCGGTCTAGTCGATTTAGTCCTGGTCGGTCTAGTCCGTTTAGTCCTGGTCGGTCTAGTCCGTTTAGTCCTGGTCGGTTTTGTTCTAGTCGGTCTAGTCCGTTTAGTCCTGGTCGGTCTAGTCCGTTTAGTCCTGGTCGGTTTTGTTCTAGTCGGTCTAGTCCGTTTAGTCCTGGTCGGTTTTGTTCTAGTCGGTCTAGTCCGTTTAGTCCTGGTCGGTTTTGTTCTAGTCGGTCTAGTCCGTTTAGTCCTGGTCGGTCTAGTCCGTTTAGTCCTGGTCGGTTTTGTTCTAGTCGGTCTAGTCCGTTTAGTCCTGGTCGGTCTTGTTCTGGTCGGTCTAGTCCGTTTAGTCCTGGTCGGTCTAGTCCGTTTAGTCCTGGTCGGTTTTGTTCTAGTCGGTCTAGTCCGTTTAGTCCTGGTCGGTCTAGTTCTAGTCGGTCTAGTCCGTTTAGTCCTGGTCGGTCTAGTCCGTTTAGTCCTGGTCGGTTTTGTTCTAGTCGGTCTAGTCCGTTTAGTCCTGGTCGGTCTAGTCCGTTTAGTCCTGGTCGGTTTTGTTCTAGTCGGTCTAGTCCGTTTAGTCCTGGTCGGTCTTGTTCTGGTCGGTCTAGTCCGTTTAGTCCTAGTCGGTTTTGTCCTGGTCGGTCTAGTCCGTTTTGTTCTGGTCGGTTTAGTCCGTTTAGTCTTAGTAGGTTTAGTCCGTTTAGTCTTAGTAGGTTTAGTCCGTTTAGTCTTAGTAGGTTTAGTTTTGGTCGGTATAGTGTTAGTCGGTATAGTCTTAGTCGGTATAGTCTTAGTCGGTATAGTTTTAGGCGGTTTAGTCTTGGTCGCTTTAGTTATAGTCGCTTTAGTTTTAGTCGGTTTAGTCTTAGTAGGTTTAGTTTTAGTCTGTTTAGTTTTAGTCGGTTTAGTCTTGGTCGCTTTAGTTTTAGTCGGTTTAGTCGGTTTAGTTTTGGTCGGTTTAGTTTTAGTCGGTTTAGTCTTAGTCGGTTTAGTTTTGGTCGCTTTAGTTTTGGTTGGTTTAGTTTTGGTCGGTTTAGTCGGTTTAGTTTTGGTCGGTTTAGTCGGTTTAGTTTTGGTCGGTTTAGTCGGTTTAGTTTTGGTCGGTTCAGCATTAGTCAGTTTAGTCTTGGTTGGTTTAGTTTTAGTCGCTTTAGTTTTGGTTGGTTTAGTTTTGGTCGGTTTAGTCGGTTTAGTTTTGGTCGGTTTAGTCGGTTTAGTTTTAGTCGCTTTAGTTTTGGTTGGTTTAGTTTTGGTCGGTTTAGTCGGTTTAGTTTTAGTCGGTTTAGTTTTGGTCGGTTTAGTTTTGGTTGGTTTAGTTTTGGTCGGTTTAGTCGGTTTAGTTTCGGTCGGTTTAGTCGGTTTAGTTTTGGTCGGTTCAGCATTAGTCAGTTTAGTCTTGGTTGGTTTAGTTTTAGTCGCTTTAGTTTTGGTTGGTTTAGTTTTGGTCGGTTTAGTCGGTTTAGTTTTGGTCGGTTTAGTCGGTTTAGTTTTGGTCGGTTTAGTTTTAGTCGGTTTAGTTTTAGTCGGTTTAGTAGGTTTAGTCGGTTTAGTTTTGGTCGGTTTAGTAGGTTTAGTCTTAGTAGGTTTAGTCGGTTTAGTTTTGGTCGGTTTAGTTTTAGTCGGTTTAGTCGGTTTAGTTTTAGTCGGTTTAGTTTTAGTCGGTTTAGTTTTGGTCGGTTTAGTTTTAGTCGGTTTAGTTTTGGTCGGTTTAGTCGGTTTAGTTTTGGTCGGTTTAGTTTTGGTCGGTTTAGTCGGTTTAGTTTTGGTCGGTTTAGTCGGTTTAGTCGGTTTAGTTTTGGTCGGTTTAGTCGGTTTAGTCGGTTTAGTTTTGGTCGGTTTAGTCGGTTTAGTCGGTTTAGTTTTGGTCGGTTTAGTCGGTTTAGTTTTAGTCGGTTTAGTTTTAGTCGGTGTAGTTTTGGTCGGTTTAGTTTTAGTCGCTTTAGTCGGTTTAGTTTTAGTTGGTTTAGTTTTGGTCGGTTTAGTTTTGGTTGGTTTAGTTTTGGTCGGTTTAGTCGGTTTAGTTTTAGTTGGTTTAGTTTTGGTCGGTTTAGTTTTAGTCGGTTTAGTCGGTTTAGTTTTAGTTGGTTTAGTTTTGGTCGGTTTAGTTTTAGTTGGTTTAGTTTTGGTCGGTTTAGTTTTAGTCGGTTTAGTCTGTTTAGTTTTAGTTGGTTTAGTTTTGGTCGGTTCAGCATTAGTCGGTTTAGTCTTGGTTGGTTTAGTTTTGGTCTGTTTAGTTTTGGTCGGTTTAGTTTTGGTCGGTTTAGTTTTGGTCGGTTCAGCATTAGTCGGTTTAGTCTTGGTTGGTTTAGTTTTAGTCTGTTTAGTTTTGGTCGGTTTAGTTTTGGTCGGTTTAGTTTTGGTCGGTTTAGTTTTAGTCTGTTTAGTTTTGGTCGGTTTAGTTTTAGTCGGTTTAGTCGGTTTAGTTTTGGTCGGTTTAGTTTTAGTCTGTTTAGTTTTGGTCGGTTTAGTTTTGGTCGGTTCAGCATTAGTCGGTTTAGTCTTGGTTGGTTTAGTTTTAGTCTGTTTAGTTTTGGTCGGTTTAGTTTTGGTCGGTTTAGTTTTGGTCGGTTTAGTTTTAGTCTGTTTAGTTTTGGTCGGTTTAGTTTTAGTCGGTTTAGTCGGTTTAGTTTTGGTCGGTTTAGTTTTAGTCTGTTTAGTTTTGGTCGGTTTAGTTTTAGTCGGTTTAGTTGGTTTAGTTTTGGTTGGTTTAGTCGGTTTAGTTTTGGTCGGTTTAGTTTTGGTCGTTTTAGTCTTGGTCGGTTCAGCATTAGTCGGTTTAGTTTTGGTTGGTTTAGTTTTGGTCGGTTTAGTCGGTTTAGTTTTGGTCGGTTTAGTTTTAGTCGCTTTAGTCGGTTTAGTTTTAGTCGGTTTAGTTTTGGTCGGTTCAGCATTAGTCGGTTTAGTTTTGGTTGGTTTAGTTTTGGTCGGTTTAGTTTTGGTCGGTTTAGTCTTCGTCGGTTTACTTTTAGTCGCTTTAGTTTTAGTCGCTTTAGTTTTGGTCGGTTCAGTAGGTTTAGTTGGTTTAGTTTTAGTTGGTTTAGTAGGTTTAGTTTTAGTCGGTTCAGTAGGTTTAGTTGGTTTAGTTTTAGTCGGTTTAGTAGTTTTAGTTTTAGTCGGTTTAGTTTTAGTGGGTTTAGTTTTGGTCGGTTCAGTAGGTTTAGTCGGTTTAGTTTTAGTCGGTTTAGTTTTGGTCGGTTCAGTAGGTTTAGTCGGTTTAGTTTTAGTCGGTTTAGTTTTAGTCGGTTTAGTTTTGGTCGGTTCAGTAGGTTTAGTTGGTTTAGTTTTAGTCGGTTTAGTAGGTTTAGTTTTAGTCGGTTTAGTTTTAGTGGGTTTAGTCGGTTTAGTTTTAGTGGGTTTAGTCGGTTTAGTTTTGGTCGGTTCAGTAGGTTTAGTTGGTTTAGTTTTAGTCGGTTTAGTAGGTTTAGTTTTAGTCGGTTTAGTTTTAGTGGGTTTAGTCGGTTTAGTTTTAGTGGGTTTAGTCGGTTTAGTTTTAGTCGGTTTAGTTTTAGTCGGTTCAGTAGGTTTAGTTTTAGTCGGTTTAGTTTTAGTCGGTTTAGTCGGTTTAGTCTTAGTCGGTTTAGTCTTAGTCGGTTTAGTCGGTTTAGTTTTGGTCGGTTTAGTCCGTTTAGTTTTGGTCGGTTTAGTTTTAGTCGGTTTAGTCTTGGTAGTAGTAGGTTTAGTAGTAGTCACTAGAGGGTCGCAATGTGGGAAGAAGGGACAAGGAAACATCGGGGATGGAGTTGCGGTGACTGGCAGAGGGTAAAATGGACACAAGAGGGCGACTGGAACTCCTCGCCAGCGCATTAGGAGCTTATAATACCCATCCTTAAGGAGGAGAAAAAAAAATTCAAAATGTTAAGCAAACCACTGGGTTACACTAGGACTGGAATTAGATTAACAGAATTACGATCAATTGAGCGTCAAAAACTAAAACACCCAAGAATAACCATTTACCAATTCATAATCAAAGTTTAGCAGGTCGCTATACAGACCCCAATCAGGTTCTTAATGTTTTTTAGAAGATAAATTAATTAAGAAAATAGTTGCAGATGATGTGAAAATAGCTGCTTTCAGAGTTATCATTTTCCCACCGTACACAACATCTTGCATTTCAGGAAACAAAAAAATTACCTCTTGAACCATGTTGCAGCCATCATAGGGGACCAACATTACAAGTGCAAGAGGGTTCCTTTGCATTGTGTAGCCACAGGTTGGTGGGATTTGGGACAGAGGCATTGGATGTGCTTTTCCTATTTGGACAAATTCTCAGTCAGAGTGCAATCAAGATATAGGCTACACTTTATAATGAGAGCACAGCGGTAGCGAAATCCTATTGAAGTTACCTTGGTCCACTGCAAACTGTGAAACACCTTGTCCCACTGCTCTGAACTTCATTTGGTCTTCACCACACTGCAGGGAGGGTGTCATAAGCTTCCATGATGATTCTCCGTCATCGGAATCATGTGGATGTTCTTTAGGCCAGCTTGATTGGACTAATTAAATAACCATGTGATTTTTCCAAGAGTCACCATAAAAAGAGCCGAACAATTTAATATCATAAAAGACTTAAATATATTTTTACCTGGAGAGTCCGCTTGATAAGCAGCTTCATCTTCAGTAGAAACATTTGAGAAGGTCTTCTTGGTTCCATTTATGACCTGAGACTCAAAGCCAGACCCTTTCTCAAGGCCTCTCCCGAAAATAATTCTTCCCTCCTGGACAGCTGCTGTTTTGGCTGCATGAGGGTCGTTTCGTCCTTCTCTTCTTTCTGTTTCCTTCAATTGGTAACAGTCAATGGTTTGCGCCAAATAACATGTAAAAATAACAGCTGCAGCCAAGTAAACAGCACCACGTCTCCTTTTTCCTTTTCGCATCATTCTGTTTTGACTCCTGGAAATGGTAAGAACCAGAGATCAATGCTTTGCTGCGGCTATTTGAAGTGCAACAATTAGTGTTAGCAGGTTCTGCAACAACCAATCAGAAGAAGCAGGGCGGGCTAGATCGATTGCTTTTTAATTATGCCGAATCGGTTCCACCTGTGTAGTGTAGCTCTTTCAGAGGAAGTCAGTATTGCTTTTACCAGGAAGTTATGTGATAACCCAGTTTCATGAATTCATATAGGTCCTGCAATTAGCTTTGACACACAAATGCAGAGAAACTGAAAGAAAAATTAAGCATGAGTGGGACCAACATATATTTTTTTTATATATTGTTGCTCAGTATGGTAGGACACAGAACCTTACAAAAAGGTTAAGAAACCCAGTTGAAAGATTTAAACTACATCATAAAATCACTAGCAAGGCTTACCTTTGGAGTTATTATGGCTGAGAATTTTGCCATTCAAATTTGGCCTGTGGAGTGAGGAAACCAGGGCCCAGGCTGCCAGTAGTTGAAGCCTGGATGTAGGTGCGACCGAGGCTGGAGTCCAGATTTGTAGCCAGTTTGGGGCATTCATTTCTGGTCAACTGGGTGTTTACCTGCCTTACTAGATTTGTACGAAACGTAAAGGGGCCTGGTAGTAAGGCAAAAATGGACTCATTGGACCTGGATATTTGCTGGGTTTTGTCGTTTGAGCAGTTGAAGGGGAAGATGCAGTTGTTGGCTTAATGGTTGGCTTTATTGTAGGCTCAGGGCCACTTGGTTTAGAAGTGGGAGTGTTCATGCCCGGCTTAGTGGTTGTTGTAGGGTTACCGGGCTTGGCGGTTGTGGGGGTTGGAGGTTTAGTAGTTGGCGTGCCTGGGGGTTTTCCATAAAAGGGCTGGATAAGAGGGTAGTAGTAGACATTAGAATTTTCTTGAACTTGGTGTAACCTGTCTTAACACTATGCAGTGACTGATTCCAATAACATCACCGTAGTCAACATGTGGATTCACATGGCCAAATACACTCCACCCAAGGTCTATTAGCTGGGCATAAGGCTTGATGCTTTTGGCACATGTTGCAAACACTACTGTTGCAGCTCTTTGATTGGTGAACTGACTTGAGGCAACCAAAGCAGATCTTTTCAGCTTGTATGAATCTGATTCTGTCTGACACTGATTTCTCCATGAACTTCCTGAATTTGTGCAAATCATGACCATTCTTCTTACAGAATATGCATGTTATACATGTCTTTTCATTAGAACTTGTGGTCAGTGTCTTTGTTCCAAAAAGTGTCTATTTTTGGAATTTTGGCTTTTCAGCTTCACCTTGTCTCTGTGACTGCAATGATGTGACTGGGTTGCACGCAACTTTTGCTTCCATTGTCAGAAACTTCACAAATTGGCTGAATGAGAGGAACTGGTTTCTCTCCTCTTTTTCTTCAATAACCTTTCTGTTCCAACTTACTGTTAGCCAATCTGGTAACTTCGAATTATTTTTTCTATTTTCATTACAGTCGTTCAAGATTTCCAATGCCTTTATGTCAATCATAACAGCTTTGCAAATTCTGAGAAAATCCACAAACTCTCTAAGCTCAAAACTGTCATTAGGTCCTATCTTGGGCCATGCTTGATGTTTGTCTCCATATGATTTTGCAATTGTAAATGGATTTCCAAATCTTTCTTCCAAAAGCAGCAGCATAGGAAGATTCAGTCCCAAGTAGGAAATAGCCATCAAGTGCATTCTTAGTTTGTTCACTTACATATATATCTTCTCTTTGTCTTCAACGTTCTTCTGGTCAATCAGTGTTTCAAAGGAGAGTTACCAGTCTTTGTATTTCAATAGATGCCCACCAAATACTGCAGGTTCAGGAACTGGAATTATGTTGTCACTTAAAGCTCCTGCAAGCACCTTGACGAGTTCTGGAAACATTTGTAGGGGCAGAGGTCTTGTGGGAGTTGGCACTTGGTTGTCTGCTCCTGCCTCATACGCTACAATGTCTGTCAGGTCTTCTTCAGTGGCCTTGACTTGATCATACACCTGCATTTTTGCTCTTGCTGAATTGAGACCTTTTACTGCTTCCAAATGCTGTATTCTTCTTTTCTTTTTCTCAAGAGTCTTCTGTAGAGCTGTAAACTCATCTTCCAGTTGAGCTCTAATTCTAGCTTCTTCTTCCTCTCTCTTTAATCTTTGTTTCAGCTCTTCTGCTTCTTGCTCTAAATGATGCTTTACAGCTGCTGCCTCTTGATCAGCTAACTTCATTTTAGCTTCTGCTTCAATACGCTTTATTTCTAGTTGTTCTTTTTCTTGTTCATTTAACACGTTCATATCAGCTTGACTTGCAGCAGCATCAGCTGCAGCTTCTTGTTGTTTTACAGAAGGTTTGCTTGATTGTTCTGAACCGCTTTTCAATAAAGAAGTGACAGAACCTTATTTGTACAAGATTGAGTCAAAGAGAGAACCTGCTTCAGGCCCATCTTGCTGTTCTCCTGAAGTTTTTCTATCCAGTCGACTTTAGGCTTTTGGACACAATGAACTTAGAAACCTTTACACACAGATCTACTTTTCGACAAATGTCTTTGTCTGGAGCTGAGACTTTGCGTAGTTCATCATAAACCCGTTGGATATCTGCAAAAATACTTTTTTCCCAAGGAAGTCTTCAGATAAAGGCTCTGTTGATTTTGATAATGACTGCTTCGAATATCTGACTTGAATTTTCCATTTGTCATAAATGTAGTTGAACCTTTGTTGAATCCCTTTCATTTTTCCATCTTGCATTTCTTTACCCTTCTCTGATAAGTATTTGGTTCTTTTTACTAGTTCTTGGTTGCTGCTCTCTCTCTTGTTGGTCTTCAGCATCACCATCTTCACCTTTATCTGCACTATCCCTCACTTGAACTGTAGGCTCGCCTGTCTTTGACATCTTAGATCATTGCTTTGACCAACCTTTGTAAATAGATAATGAAATAAAATCTCTTTAACCTTTAAATTAACAGTATCTTAAATGTGTCTCTTGAATATCAGTTTTTTTAAAGCTTACAACATTTTTTAAGAATTTTTAGATCAATAATAAGATCTCAAATGCACTTATAAAAGACTAAATGTAAAAAAAACAAAAATTCTAACTCCAAATATTACTTTCAAAATACACTTAGGCTAGTATGTAAAACACTTCAGAATACTCAGAAACTTTAGGATAAAATAGCAAACAGCCTCTACTTATTTCTAAGAGCACACATCTTTAACTTTTTACTTTCAAAAATAGATAATAGAAATATTAAATGAAATGAAACATGTAAACCCTTTAGCTTTTACACCTTTTATATCTTAGGGTCACGTTAAAGATTTTTTTCTCGTACATTTACAAGAATAAAGTCGTACTTGCTTTTTCTTTCTTTCTTTCTTTCTTTATTTTTTTCCCATTTATGACTCAAGAACAGTTGTTCAATCGCAGATCAGAGTCAATACCGAGTCATATCATAAAAGAGAGAAAAGGGCCCCACATTATGTCATATTTGTGCACAGCGTCTATGTTGCTGTATATGACTTTTTCCAGTTTGGCTATTTTTCCAAGTGCATGATACCAGTCTAGGGTGATGGGAGCTGAAACGTCTTTCCATCTACAGTATATTAGCTTTTTAGCGACTGCAAAAGCTGTAGCCAGCCACTTGCTGTTAGTTTGAGATTCGAGTCTGGAAATTACACCAAGCAGGCAAACTGCGGGGACTGGGTCTATTTGCTTACTTATTATTTCACTTACTTTTTGACATACCTCCACCCAGAAGCTCTTAATTTTTATACAATCCCAGACCATGTGTAGGTAGGTCCCTGTCTCAGATGAACATTTCCAGCAGGTGCCTGTCTGTCTGAGGCCTACTCTATGTAACTTACTAGGGGTCCAGTGGTATCGTTGCATGGTTTTGAGTTGTGTTAATTTCAGTGAAATGTCTTTGGAGACTGTATGGGCTCTGCGCCAGACCTCATCCCACTCTTCTTCAGTTATGTCGCACCCTAAATCTGTACTCCACAGTCTCCTTGTTCCCTGAAAGTTCGATGTTATCTTAATAAGTAAGTTAATAAGTTCTTTATAGATTCCAGGTGTGTTTATTTTAGATTGATCTCGTTCTAGTGAGCATTTGTCCCAATGTGTTGCAGACGGGTTCTTTTTACTATTATTCCTGAGGGATACGACTGCACTTCTTAATTGGAAATATTTCCACCAAGGTAATTGGACAGGAGACATCTCTGCTTTCAGATCATTATATGATTTGAATCCAACCTCTGTGTATAAATCAGCCACTTTAGAGATGCCACTTCTATGCAACTCCTTCCATTGGATCGGCTTCTTACCTATAGATAAAAATGGATTATCACAAATGGGTACCCATGGAGACTGTAATACAGCTTCCCTGGTAATTTTATGAATCTTCCTCCAGATGTGGTAAATGAAACTCAGACAAGGGTGTTGTTCTACTACACCTTGCTGTTTAATATGTATAGCATCTTTCAACTGAGCGGGTAGGATGAAGTGTTGCTCGATATTAGCCCAGGATGGCTCGGGTAAGGGAGATCTAACTGTCATTATAAACTTATTAAGTGTGAAAGCCCAATGATATAGTTGGAGATTAGGCAAATTAAACCCTCCCATTTCTTTGGGTGTTTGTAAAGTTGTTAGGCTAAATTGTGCCTTGCGTCCACTCCATAAAAAATTATGTATGTGTTTATTAACTTGTTTGTATATATTATCAGGTATTTGGATTGGCAGCATGTTTAGTAAATAAAATAGTTTGGGGAAGACCATCATTTTTATGGAGGATATTTTACCCCAAAGGGATAGGTTCAGTCCCTTCCACCTCCCGAGTTGTTTTTTAATTTCCTCAAGTGTGTGTCCAAAGTTTACTTTTGCTATGTTCTTTATATCCTGTGGAAATGTAATGCCTAAACATGTAATGCCTTGTTGAGGAACGGAAATGTTAAATGCACTCAAGTCAGGCATAAATCCGGATCGGAGAGGGGGAAGGCCTCTGTTTTGGACCAATTTACTTTGTATCCAGAGAAGGTGGAGAAATCATCTATTGTTGCCAAGACGTTCTTAACTGACTGTAGGGGCTGGGAGAGGAGCAAGATAATGTTGTCTGCGTATAATAATATTTTATGAATTTTATTGGCTATCGTCACTCCTGTGATATCAGAGTTCTCTCTTATTGCAATAGCAAGAGGCTCCAGGGCAAGGATAAACAGCAAGGGAGATAGGGGGCACCCCGGTCTGGTCCCTCTATGTAGTTCAAAAGTGCGAGAGGCTAAACCGTTTGTAATAACAGAGGCACAGGCCCCAGAATATAAACTACTAACACACCAGATGAAATAGGGGCCAAACCCATATTTCTCCAGTATATTAAACAGGTAACCCCATTCCACCCTGTCAAAGGCCTTTTCAGCATCTAAGGACAGTGCCAGGGTAGGAGATGGGGAGTTTCTTTTTGCCCACTTTATATTCAATAGATGCCTGATGTTATCGGAGCTGTGCTGTTGCCTAATGTAACCTACTTGTTCTGGATGAACCAATTTAGCTATTACCCGTTCCAGCCTATTAGCCAACACTTTGGACAATATCACAATTTAGAATAGACAAAGGACGCTTGCTCCCGCAAAGCAAGGGGTCTTTATCTTTCTTGGGAAGAAGAAGAATTGATGCTGTATTTGAAAAAGTGGAGAAAGCGCCAGTTAGAAAAACTTCATTGTAGTGTGCCAGTAGTAGGGGTGTTAGTTTGTGTTGAAACTTTGAGTAAAATTCTTATGGGAGGCCGTCCATCCCAGGTGATTTGCCGGGAGCCATTTGGAGGATAGCTATATTTATTTCTTCTACTGTTATATCTCCCTCTATTATACTTTTTTCCTCAGCATTGATAGATGGTACTTGTATATGATTAAGAAATAGCTCCATCTTGTGGTTAATACTTTCGTGGTCAGATGGTGTTATTTCTGATTGGTATAATGACTCAAAATATTCCTTATAGATGTTGTTTATTTGTTTCTCATTAGTCAACACATTTATCTTTTACAGCTGTAATTATGTTCCTAGTTTTTACTTTTTTAAGTCTGCATGCCAAGAGTTTAGAAGCTCGTTCACCGTCCTCATAAAATTTTGCCTATGTTGTGAACAAAGCATGTTCCACTAACTTTGCATATAAGGAGTTAAGTTGAAATTTGAGACTGGTAACCTTCCTAATATTTCCAGTTATGGGATTCGTGTACATTTCAGTCTCAGCTTCTTTTAATAATGCTTCCAACTTTAGTTGCTTCTCTGTCTCTTGTTTCTTCCTTCTGGCTTGAAATCCCATTATCTGACCTCTTAAGTAGACTTTTAAGGCCTCCCACAATATACTCGATGAGGACACTGAGCCCATGTTATGTTCAAGGTAGTTGTCAATTTCAGTATTAATAAACTTGCACAGCTCCTTGTCTTGAAATGAACCCCCATACATGTGCCAGTTAAACTGCTGTCTGGATTTTTGAAAATGTGTGATGGCAAGTTCCACTGGACTGTGGTCTGAGATATGCCGACTCCCTATACTGCAAGTCAGAGTATTGTCCACCCAAGGCTTGCTCACCAAGAAATAGTCCAATCTGGAATGTGAATTGTGGGGTATTGAATAGAAAGTGTAATCTTTCTCTGTCGGATGTGTTAATCTCAAAATATATCCACTAATGCTTGGTCTTTCATCAGAGTATTCAAAGCTTTTTCAGCATTATTTCTACCTTTGCTAGGAGCAGAGGGCGATTTATCAATAACTTTATCCAATACAATGTTAAAATCCCCCCCCTATCACGATAGGGATATCTCCCGGCGTTGAGATGTGGTTATTCATTTCATGGAACACAGTACCATCAGAATTGGGGGGGCGCATAAATATTAATAAATGCCATTTGGATGTTGTTAAGAGAACCAACAGTAATGACATACCTCCCGTAAGCGTCACTTATATTTTGTGTGATGATAAAGTTACGTTTTTTGTGAAAAAGAGTTACCACCCCTCTACTTTTGGTATTATATGTGCTGGATGACACTTGGCCAACCCATTCCCTTCTCAGTTTCATAGCTTCTTGTTGGAGAATATGAGTTTCCTGCAGAAATAATATTTGATCATTTTTACTTTTAGCAAAGTTCAGTATTTTTTTTCTTTTAATAGGCTGGTTTATCCCTCTGACGTTCCAAGTCATGAGATGTATTGTACTATCTCTACTCATTACTGGATGTGGCATTGTATTTATCAACTTTATCAAGCAAAATAGAAGAAGAAAAAAGAAAAGGGGAATATTATAATAATGATGTATGTATATGGTCGGCACTTGCGTATGTATGTATATACTGTATATGTGCACTTTGAGTATGTGTATTCATGTATGTGTGAGGATGGGTATATGTATGTGAGTAAGTGCATGTATATATATGTGTATATGTATGCATTTAGAGACATATATAAACAGGCAGGAATTTATAAAATACTGTATTCTCTAACTAAAAATGTATACAGGTAAATCAATCGCTCTTTAAAATGTGGAACATTGACAACATATCATGTCACAAGGAGGTTTACACCAGACCAACCTTTTAAATATTTGTGAATATTTTGCATGTGGTCCTGTTATCTATGGCACCAATAAGGGGCTTGTCAGTCCATAGTCTATTTCTGACAACATGAAAATAGTTTACATTTTGTTGTTGTTTTTTATTTTATTTATTATTTTTATTAATCAATTATTATTGATTGATATGTATGTATGTATAGGTTTGTGTGGATATATGTATGTACGAAACTGGGAACATGCGTGAGGGGGGGGGGGAGGGCGGGGTGGGTGAGTGAGTGGGAATTTGCAGACAGGTTTGGGAAACATATAGCCTCTGAATAAAAATGAGTTGTTCCTTGTATTTTTTTTCCATTGCCTGTTTCTGTTTTAATTTAAAAAACCATTCAATAAAAAGAGAATAAAAAAAAAAAGAGTATAAAGTCGTACACTTACTAGTTTAATCTCGTAAATTTACGAGATTATATTCATAAATCGATTTAATTTATGCTAAAAAACAAACTTTATTCTGAAAGGTCTTTGCAAAGAGGATGAAATGAGAGCGTCTTCTTGATTAAGTTATGCTTATGTTGGTCTATAGGTTTGACAAATAGCCTAGGCTACATAATATATTTGCCAATAGTTTGTGCAACAACCTGGAGCTTTCCGACGAAGGCAGTTGAAACGCGTCGCACCGTAGGCTACCACACACATCAGTCAACAGGTAACTATACTTTTTAATTCATCGTGTTTCACGTGTATTCCAGTGTCTTCACTCGTAATATTGCCTATCGCTAACGTTACATGCATATCAGCTACAACATGACTTTCTAACTCCCAATGTTTTGTCATTGCCCACTAACACACTGGCTGATTTGCATACCACAGATTCTTAAGTGGACTCTCTGTCTCCTTCACTATTGCCAAGGAACTTCTTAGCAGATCTGTTTTTCATTAGCCCGAGCAAACAGAGGACACTAGAACCATCAGATAAAAGATAGAGCCAGATCCTTTTGCATCCAGTACTGGCTTGTTAGACAATTAGTTTTCAGATTTGTTTTGTTATTTATCAGTTGTTATTAAAGTAAGATATGCCTATTCATTGAACAGGAAAGTTGTACAACCTTATATGAAGTACAACCCCGCATACTCTTTTTCCAGTGAAGGCAGTAAAGTGACCTTGATCTACATGTCATCTACCTGAAAGCATTATAAGAAGAAGAGGAGGCCTGCCTTATTAAAGGTATGTATTTGGTGAGGTGTTCTGGCCTGAAATACACCTGTAGCATTTTCCAAATACAAATACTTCATTTGGGCTCTCCTGTCATAATGTGCTACTGGTATTAAAACAGTATCATCCTCTCAATATACAGTCTGTCATTAATAGTGACCAAGATTTTTCTATAAAGTTCAGTTCTTTACCTAGACAAAATGCACTGAAAAGTTTTCTGTACAACTATTTATGTCACTCTTTCGCTGTAGTTTATGCCCTTTTAAAAATATTTTTGCCCTAGTCAGTGCGAGTTGAATTAAAAAAAAGAACTTAAAGGTAAAATATGTAGAATTTTATGACAATAATATTTACACTAAAATATCTAGATTAATTAAAAATGTACAAAAATCCATGTTATATTTGTTGTTGTTGTTGAGTATTTACCTCAAATATTTCCTACACTTATCAAAGCCAGAGAAATCCTTCATTTTATAGTTGTCAAGGGACGTGTCTTGTCAAGGCGTCCGCCACGATGGGTCGGCATGACAGATCGAATGTTTATAGTTGCCGTGGAAACACCAGCGGTTACGTCCTCTACATAAGGAAGTGTGAGCTGTGACTGAAAGCTGCCATACTGTTGCTGTTTGTGCTGCTGTGATAAAAACCTCATGTAAATTATACTTGAATACATCGTCAGTAAACAATTCCATTAGCTTTATTGGCATGAATGTGTAAATATATTGCCAAAGCATGTAATAACAAATAATCTAATAATCATGATCAAAAATAATAATTAACAATTCAGAAGTAACAATAATAACTAGCAATAATGGTAATGGTGTGTATGAGATTAAGTGTTATGTTTGTTTGTGCCTTTGTGTGTGTGTGTGTGTGTGTGTGTGTGTGTGTGTGTGTGTGTGTGTGTGTGTGTGTGTGTGTGTGTGTGTGTGTGTGTGTGTGTGTGTGTATGTTTGTGTGTTTAATTTGTTTTTGTGTGTTCGTGTGTGTTCAGTTCCGTTGTCCTCAGGTTCTGACCGGCTGTGATGAATTTTGCTGCTATCATTTCACAGTTTAGTTTTTCTCCCAGCAGATATGGGAGATTTTGTGTGTGTGTTGAGTGTTCAAACTCAGGGAATACATGTACTATCTGGGGAAGTATTCCTCCCTCACAGCCTGATACTTAGGGCAAGATGTGAGGAAGTGGAGCTCTACCTGTAAGGTGTCACAGTGGGGGCAGAGTCTGTCCTCCTCTGGGAGCCAGTTCTTTTTGTCTGTGCTCGCTGAGTCTGTACATCGTCAGGAATTTTCTTAGTGTGGGATTTTTTACCGTGCTCAGGTAATCTGCCCATGTGTAGTGTCATTTATCTTGATTAGGGTCTAGTCGGAGTTTGTTCTGTCAGGAGCAGAGAGAACTCCCATGATTCCTCGCCAGCCTCGACATCACCTTTTTTGTTACTGTTTTGATTGAGAGCCCCCTGGTGGCGGAATTTACATACTGTTCGTTTTATTGCTGTTGTGTTACAATAATTATTTTTTTTAATGTTCATCCTTGTTTGTTCATCATAGTGTTTCTTACTTTGACAGGTAAAACCATCTTCCTGATCAACAAATTAAGAGTTGCACAGAAGTGCTAATAGTTTTAACCTGCTTATTTAGATACCTTTTTTATTTACTCCTCTTGTTTCCTATTTTATAAGGTTCTTTTAAATTGTTTTCTTCTGAATCCAAAAATAACAATCATGTGTCTTCCCTATCCACAGATTGACAGAGAAGTCATCCTGCTCATAGAAGATGCTCAACTGGCTAATTATCTTCCATCATACAGAGACAGAATAGCCCTGTTCAGCTTTTGCAGACGTCACATAAGCTCATCAACGCGAAAACATGGTCTTTTTGAGAAACTAAGGGAGAAGCTCAAACTTAGAAAGGAAAACCACAGTGGGGAGGATGTACCAGACACATCTAACAAAAGAAAAAACAGAACAAAACAGTCAGTAAGAAATAATGAAATTGGATGGATTCACACTGACAATGATGTGACGAAGCAGGTCAGGGCAAAGCAAGGTGGGGGAACAAGGAAGATCACAGTTACCATTCAAGCAGGTTTTGAAGAGATAATAAAACAAGGGAAGTCCCTTTTCTTTCCAGAAGGAGAATCTAGAAAAGGTCTTGAGTCTGATTTGGAATTTGATGTTTGGGACTTCAAATAAAATCCTTTCCCCAAGGATCTTTCCATCAAGCCTTTATACCACATTGTCAAACTCCCAATTTTGTGCTTCTATATAGCAACTAAATCTAAACCAGTGCTGAGTGACGTGAGTGATGATGACCTTGGATTTAATGATGATATCTCTCAGTCTGAATTAGTGTCAGCTGATGACAGTTCATCACTGTTTACGCTAGACAGAAATCATCACTTAGATTTGACAGATGGATGTCATGACTCCCTCCAAGAAATTTTCATCATTTCTGAAGATAACCTTACAGAGTCTTCAGTAACTAGAAGCCCAAGTTATGTAGCAAGCACATTTTTCAGTGTTATCAATGATCCGATCAATGTGCCTGTAAATACAAACTATGGTCTTACAGAGGAAGTTCCACAAAATATACAAGCAGACACCTCTGACCCAGAGATAATTATTGGTGCACAGCAAACAGTGAATGATGATTCTCTCAGTGACACACAGTGAGACCTATTCTTCCTGACAACTCAGTAGAAAGGGGCACTGGGTCTGGTGTGCTCAGAGAGGATTTATAGATTGCCACTCAAGCTAGCTCCACCTTTCCAAGAGGAAATGTTTTTGGGAGAGGTGCACAGTGACCTGAAGACATGCTTTCTTCAGTTTGTGAGCTGTCAAGAGCAGGAAGTCCTTTAAGATGCTTTAGATGATTTTTCTTCTGTAGATTTTGACGACCTTCTAGAAGTGCTCGACACTTATCGTGTCAGAAGAGGGTCACTGCTTCTACACTGCCAAAAATCTTGGATGAAATATCTCACAAGGAACTTGTGCAAATACCAAAGTTGGTCATTGATTGCTGGAGAGAGATCACACAGCCCCAAATGCAGCTAAGTTCTGGGGAGCTGATCAAAATGTACAGTGACCTCAAACCGTCGCCAAAGAAGGTAGTAAGGGTATTAAGCTTTCCAACTGGGATGACATCAAAAGAAGAAGAGGTGGCCCAGTACCTTAAAAGATACGTCAGGGAACTTAATGAGGAAACTCTCTGAAGATATTGGAGATTCTGCGCTGACTCTGAATTGTTGGCCTCGGGGCTTATCAATGTGGAGTTTATTGTCCAAACCAGTTTTACAAGAAGGCCAATTGGACGAACGTGCGGGATGCTCTTGCAACTGTCTGACAGCTACGATCAATTTCCCGACTTCCGGAGTGCGTTCAATTCTATTCTGGATAGCAACATATGGGTTATGGAGAAAATCAACCAAAATCATCCCATATGGGGATGGGGAAGTGCATGTCACTTTAAAATGTATTAACACAACCAGCATACCTCTGTACACACCCAAACAAAACAAGGATTCATTAATACAAACACATGAAAATACACACAAGTATTATTATTTAATAGAAAGGCTGTTCTGAGACACTGCTCTATAGTATTTTGATTACAGAAAAGTTTACCGTTCAGTTATAATCTAAATGTTAAATGTCAACAGTTAAAGCAGGGAGATTCCAAACATTTTGAAAAGGATTTCAAAAGGAAATTATCTTAATTTGCAAATGGCAAATTTCACTCATTATGTTATTGTTATTGTCATTCTTACAGTTGAGCAAATGAGGTCAATGTTGTTTTTTACAGAAAATGTTTCAGGACTATTTCTCATTGCAGTTACATTTATTTCAAATTTATGTTCTGTTAAAAGTGGAATAGTTGTGTCACATTGTGACAACATGACACCCGTTGACCTACCAGTAACTTCAATGCATAATAATCTCGAAGATTTCTTAGGAAACTTCCAAAAGTGTAATAATTTTGTCACACTGCTAATGGTTCAAACTGGTGGATTAGTTTCCTTGTCATGGATTTAATATACATTTCAAAAATAAGTATTTTCATTTGCAAAGTTCTTGCATAACAAAGTTTTATTCTGACTAATTTCAATGATAGGAAAATAATTCAATTGCAGCACCTTTTTTTTTGTCCTTTCAAGAATGGGACCCTTTTTTTGTTTTTTACATTTTTCACTCAGGATTTTGATTTGAGTTATTTTAAACAACTTACATGTGCTTTCTTTGTTTAAATTGTGCATGTTCACTTTTCACAATACATTGTCTGTACCTCACAAGTTAGTAAAATCAAAATTTGATATTATCTTTGTGTGTGAGTATTTTCATTATCACAGAGGGCCTCAATCAAAGATTTCCCTTTTTTGCATTTGTTCCTTTCTTCTACTTCGCAAACAATCTGAGGAAAACTTATAACACTCAAAGAGCATTTTAAGAAACTGGTGTTTATGTACACTTTAAATTCATATTTTAATGCGTGACTTGTAATTTTACAGCATATTCCAGTATTATAGCCTAACAGTATTATTTTAGAATCTGAGTTAAGTTTTTAGACTTATTCTGACAGATCATAAAAAGCATTAGCCATTGCTCATGTTGCAGGAACTATTTTAAGGCAGTGTTCCTATTGCTTCAGGTTTTAGCCATAAGGGGTTTAAAAAATATGGACACTTTGTATAAAATATATACTTAGCCCTGGAAATATGCAACACCAACTAAGACCAGACTGTCTCTGTTGTGTTTCTAAATAAAATATTAATATACTAATGCCATCATTTATGCTCAGTTACATGAAAACATAGCATTTTAAAGAATTATGATTCTGGAAGAATTGTTCATTCTGCATGTATGCACATTTTTTGCACCAAGGCTATGAACATAGAGCTGCAACTGAGTTCATATTGTGGAAGCCTCTGAATGACCTCATATTGTACTGTCTTTTCCTTGCAATCCAAAAATGGGTGGGCATTGTGAGGAACTATTTAGATATTTTGAAGTATTTCTCTTCTCAAGAGTGAATACAGTTGCACAGCACTATAAGCATCCACAGGAGCACTCCAACCATTTTCATCTATTAGAACAGTGTAGAGCTCAAACATAGTCTCATCACAGGGGTAAGGTCCTTCCGGGGTGCACTCCTCCTTGCAAACAGCAACTTCCTTGTGAAGAACAGTCTTGAGATTGTCCTCTGCTGCTCCATGGAGTTGTGGCATAGGGAACATGAGTATGGGGCGTCCACTTTGTAAGCCGTGGCCAGGCCTTGATCAAATGTGGTGTGTATTCCATGTCCTCAACCTCGTCAAGTTCCTCCTGTGTGAATTATACAATTAAATTAGTAAAATACAGCGGCCCTGAAGTGTATACCACATTGAAAAATCCCCAAATATATTCACAAATAAAAAAACACAACATTAACTTTGAATGGAAAAAGTTATTGCTGGTGACATGAATCCTCTTTATATTGAACTTTTTCTCAGCTCTTTTCTGTTATTCAGTTATTCTCTGTCACAAATGCTTTATTTACATTAAAATGAAATGTTTCATAATCAAATAAGAAGTCATTGTTATTTTCTTGTTCAGAGTTATGGTGGAAAAAATAGGCTATTGAAAAATAGTGGTATGCTATTATGAGATAATAAGCCTATCGGTTGCTGTATTTTCTTTTTATATACTTCATACAATGATAAATAATATTGAAATGTCTAATACAACTTGTTAAAATGTACATGGTGTTATTTCAGTTTTTGAAAAGATATCCTTACACAAAAACTGCATTACTTTCTAGTGTTGTTTTTTGCATTACAGGACAGCTGTGGGACAGGAAATGTTGGGAGGAGAGAGAGTGGGGGATGACATGACGCAAAGGGCCGAGATCTGATTTGAAACCATGACCTCTGCAACAAAGACATGACCCCTTTAGGCTCCCCTGCATTACTCTTTCTAATGGATATTTATCATTACAGATAATAATAATAATAATAATAATAATAATTTTTGTCATCACTGACAATGCATGTTGCCAGCAGGTATACCACCTTGTTGTTGTGTTTTGTGATTATTTGTGTTGTGTTTTGTACTTAATGGCCACCGTAGTCAACAGACATACTTTTATAATGTGTAGCCTATTGAAACAACTATGGGTTTGAATTGGTGATAGGCCTATATGAATAAAATTGACCCAAACACACACTGAAATGCATAGATTAGTGTAAATACTCAAAAACTGACTTATTTTAAAACTGTGTAAAATATCAAAGCATCTCAAAGCAATTTGAGCAGAATTTACCTTAATTTTAAAACAGATAAAGACTAACAAAGATAAACAGTAAAATCTGCTGATAATTCTCAGGATGACAGCCAGGGACATGAGGAACAAGTATTCTTTGAAAGATATTTGTCACCTGATATTTTAAATAAAATATTGAATATGACTTATCAAAGCTCCAATTTAAATTTGAGCAGAATTAAAGTTGAATTTTCTCAAAAACTATACAGAAAAACCATCTTAAAATGTAAAGAGCTATTATAATTGTTGTAATAAAATTTTTATTTTATATTCATTTTTCAATAACAAGTTTTCGAAATACGCGGCGGCATTCCTCCTTTTTGGTCGCTCCAAGCACCTGTACCGTTAATCCTTGTACAGTATTTCAATCAGGAGAGACAAATAAATGATTAAAAGATGAAAGGTTTATTTTACATATGTGACATAGAATGATTGTAAGAGAATTTTTGGCGCTTGAACTCTACAGGGAGACAGGGTGATTGAAGATGTCTGCCCTGAGAATCAAAAATGGCATATCGGTTAAACAAAACAAATATATTTTGCATGATAGCAAAAGGGCGTGAACCTAATCGAATAGAAACATCCCCTTTCCAGAAACACCACTAGATCTTTTTGATATGAATAGCTTTGAAATAATGCTTTACAAGACCATGGCACTGAACTTATAACGAGAAGAAGGTTGATTGAATCGGTCCATTTTTAACTACTTTAAGTTTGAAATAGATCAGTATCTGGCAGGCCGTCAACCGACGATCTTGAGGAGCGAACAAACCTCAAGATCGTCGGAAAGAACAAACCATGACGACCTGATTAGCCAGCAATGGCAGAGACAGTAATGGACAGCAATGCCCTGAATGGGATGAGAAATACTTGGGCCTGCAATGGCAAGGTATTTAGCCGATACCTATAATGACAAATGTGATAAAACCAGAAATAACAATGATAAGAGCTGCTGAGCTAGCCCTTTTGAAGGGCAGTTCTCTAAACTTAATTAATGTGCCGATTTACACATTAAGTCTCTTGATTTACCAACGGACCAAACCAGCTGAATGCCAGACTTATGATAAGGAATTGAGAATGTAAGATAATGAAGTTACATTTAAACTCCATGCTATTGTCATAACCTGGCTCCATGGCCATGACAAATATGAAAAGGAACAGCCCAATTTGAGGAAACAATTATTTATTTGCCCAACCAGCCACAACCATAGCACAAACAAACAAGTCAAAGTTTAGGCCAGAGAGAGAGCGAGAGCATCCACCCTGGGGTGGGGCTTTTATGCCCTGCCAGACATAGGCCCAGATGCCCTCAATTGGACCATCCAACTCCTCTACTAGAACTAGGGGGGACAGAATCAATTAGTTACATCCTGATAAGGCAGTGACCGTCACACTAAAAAGCAAATTATACTTAACTACTGGGATGCAAAAACCACACACCACCACCAGTTATATGCAATAATTAGTAAAAATGTGCTGACAATAGAATTCTGAGATGAAAATGTATGTTAGCATAAGGTAGAGTAGATTTTTAAGTATGACAATGATGAAAGAGTTGGTTGATTTGCCAACTGATGTCTCCATACAGTCAACGTTGGACCTAAGGAAATTTAAATTCACAAGACCATGAATTCTGAGCAAAGAACATTGGCATGGCAAAGAATGAAACATGTAGCCATTAGTGATTGCTATATTATAAACGGATTACTGATTGAGAGGACTGAACAGATTGCAAAATGTGCTGAACTGTAACAATGAATGAATGAGTTTTGGGTGTATCACTCAATTCATGAGTATCCATGTTAATGGTCTGCAGGGACTGGTTGTGTGAGGTATTCCCGGAAATGATCAAGTCAGAGTGAACCCTGTGATGAATTAAATCTGAAAATAATAATAATAATAATAATAATTATGAGTTAGGCAACAATAACGAGGATACGCCAAATGCTTTGCTGACAAATGAATACATGAAAAGCAGACGACACACATATGAACCAAAATATGCATAAACACGGATTCCATAGGACTACTCCCAGCAGTTGCTCTGGGCAGTTATGTCCCGCTTATGTGTGATGAGATACGAAGCCAGCATTGATTTAGAAACAGCTATGCCCTGCTGGTATTGAGAAGGACAATTCTGAGTGTCGGCAGAATAAATCCCCCAAAAAAGATGGGGTGCGAACAGATGATAGTTTGATACTCACCGAGCACGTTTGAATTGGCCGAGATAAATGAATAAATTGTATTTATCTGCTAAAATGAAACAAACAAGAGAGTTACAGCAACAACAGCAACAGTAAATGCAATGCACGCTGATAAATGACTCCAAGATCAGCAAATCAATTCAAGAAACATAACCATAGATTCCATAACCTACACCCAGCAGTGGTGTAGCCAACATTGGTTTATATACGCTATACCCCATTTGCTTGCGTGGAGATGCGTTGCTAGTTTTGATTTAGAAAGGACTATAGCCCTTTTGCTTGCGTGGAGATGTGTTGCTAGTTTTGATTTAGAAAGGACTATAGCCCTTTTGCTTGCGTGGAGATGTGTTGCTAGTTTTGATTTAGAAAGGACTATAGCCCTTTTGCTTGTGTGGAGATGTGTTGCTAGTTTTGATTTAGAAAGGACTATACCCCTTTTGCTTGCGTGGAGATGTGTTGCTAGCATATATTTAGAAACAGCTATACCCCGTTTGCTTGCGTGGAGATGCATTGCTAGTTTTGATTGAGAAACGGCTGTACCATGTTTGCTTGCGTGGAGATGCATTGCTAGTTTTGATTGAGAAACGGCTGTACCCCGTTTGCTTGCGTGGAGATGCGTTGCTAGCCTTGATTTAAAAAGGCTATACCCCGTTTGCTTGCGTGGAGATGCGTTGCTAGCATATATATAGAAACAGCTATACCTCATTTGCTTGGGTGGAGATGCGTTGCTAGCCTTGATTTAAAAAGGCTATACCCAGTTTGCTTGCGTGGAAATGCATTGCTAGCCTTGATTTAGAGACGGCTATACCCCGATTGTTTACGTGGAAATGCATTGCTAGTTTTGATTTAGAAACAGGTATACCCAGTTTGCTTGCGTTGCCAGCATTGATACAGAACCAGCTATGCCCTGGTTGCTTGGGGTGAGATGCGTTGCCAGCATTGATTCAGAACCAGCTATGCCCCGGTTGCTTGGGGTGAGATGCGTTGCAGGCATGATTAAAACCAGCTATTCCCCGGTTGCTTGGCGTGAGATGTGTTGCCAGCATTGATACAGAACCAGCTATTCCCCGGTTGCTTGGGGTGAGATGCGTTGCCAGCATTGATTCAGAACCAGCTATGCCCCAGTTGCTTGGGGTGAGATGCGTTGCCAGCATTGATTCAGAACCAGCTATGCCCCGGTTGCTTGGGGTGAGATGCGTTGCCAGCATTGATTCAGAACCAGCTATGCCCCGGTTGCTTGGGGTGAGATGCGTTGCCAGCATTGATACAGAACCAGCTATGCCCCGGTTGCTTGGGGTGGCGTGCGTTGCCAGCATTGATTCAGAATCAGCTATGCCCCAGTTGCTTGGGGTGAGATGTGTTGCCAGCATTGATTTGAACTAGCTATGCCCTGGTTGCTTGGGGTGGCGTGCATTGCCAGCATTGATTCAGAATCAGCTATGCCCCAGTTGCTTGGGGTGAGATGCGTTTCCAGAATTGATTCAGAACCAGCTATGCCCCAGTTGCTTGGGGTGGCGTGCGTTGCCAGCATTGATTCAGAATCAGCTATGCCCCAGTTGCTTGGGGTGAGATGCGTTGCCAGCATTGATTTGAACTAGCTATGCCCCGGTTGCTTGGGGTGGCGTGCATTGCCAGCATTGATTCAGAATCAGCTATGCCCCAGTTGCTTGGGGTGAGATGCGTTGCCAGCATTGATACAGAATCAGCTATGCCCCAGTTGCTTGGGGTGAGATGCGTTGCCAGCATTGATTCAGAATCAGCTATGCCCCAGTTGCTTGGGGTGAGATGCGTTGCTGGCATTGATACAGAACCAGCTATGCCCCGGTTGCTTGGGGTGGCGTGCGTTGCCAGCATTGATTCAGAATCAGCTATGCCCTGGTTGCTTGGGGTGGCGTGCGTTGTCAGCATTGATTCAGACCAGCTATGCCCCAGTTGCTTGGGGTGAGCTGTGTAGCTAGCATCCTTATGAGCAGAGTAACCCCGACTTTAGAAGCGATGTATTGCAAAAGACAGAGAAACAAGAAAATAAAATATTAAATTAAAGAGAATAAGTACAACAAAAATACTTAAGAGTAGATGAAAAAGATGCTAGGTTAAAATAATAAGCCAGCAAACACTTGCAGATGAATGTAAGCAATTCCCCAGACCAGACAGTACTTAAAGAATAATAAGGTGGTTGTTATGATTAAGCTACATAGAATGAATAGGAAGACTGAGCATTGCAGAAATAGGCTAAGCCTGAATAAATTCACGATAAAGTCAACCAGAGATCAAATGGATTCTCTCAGCTGAAATGTTTACCAGTGCACCAAAAAATAGTAAAATAGCAAATAGCCTGGCAAATAAAGCATGACAAAATACATTTTCTGAAATGAGAGCTGCCTGACATACAGAACTTTACCTTATGGTTGAAGTTACTTTTCAAGATTCAGCTTTAAAGGCGGAATTTCCTTGAAATACGGATTGTTGCGATGCTCTTATTTTGAACATTGTATGAACTAAAGAAATTGTAGCTAATTTCCCGTTTTATTTTGAAAGGAAGACACTGTATTTCCGAGTCTCGAGAGACTGTAAACAAAAGAAAAAAGAAGACATGCTGGATGACTTTATCACTTTCCAAGAATTATGCGTGGTTACTTTGATTTGAGATGTTAAATTAACAACAACACATTATCAGAAGAACATCATTTGATCGATGTTAAAATGCGAAAATTACCAGGACTTGCCCGGTGGATAATTTATATTTGCCATATCTGAAATCATGAGAGCTGCATCCCTCCGATGGAAGGTCTACGGGGTCAGGAAGTTTCCCTGCCATAGAGAAGCTGCGCCGTGGAGGCTAATGCGTTGTTTTTTCCCCAAGGACTGGCTGCTTGGCTGGATTGATTGTATTGAGTTAGCCTCAAAGTATCAGGTGGAGATCGGCATTGAGACTGCAGCTGAGGGTCCCCAAGATTTAAACGATAACGTAAACGCCTGACCTCGCATCTGATGGGTTGAAGTCGCTCGTGGCATGAATGGCATGGCAATGGCATGAATGAACTAGTGGAAGAGAAAGCCATTTTTAAAAGAGACAGCAGCAATGTGATAGGCTAACAATGAGGGAGTGGAGCAGTGCTATTGGATAGGTGTGACCAGGTGATGATTACGAGAAGTTATGAGTGAGCATGCGTGGAGGAGTGATTTGACATGGTATGATAATAAACAATAAAACGAGTGTGCAAAATATAGTCTTCCTGTCTGAACTTTCGCTATCGCTACATATAGCATTTTTCGAGAGGCGGCTGGCTTGACCGGGGATTTGCAAAAGACGGCTCACTTGACCGCAGTTTATTTTTTTAGCTCTGAATCTATCAAACAGTTGGCTCACCTGGATCAGGTTGAGAAAGCAGAACTGAATCAGGTTTTTGTCCAGAAAGTCACCACTGAAATGTCCATCATCTTTAATGGTTTGGAAGATCTCAATCCAAAACTGTGCACTTTGTCTACACAAGACCCCCCACCAAGACTCTATCCGCTGATTCGTAGTACTGCATCCGTATATGAAGCTTCCTTCCCCTGCGTAATGGTCCACATGATTTCTGCGCAGGAACAGCTGCATTTCCCTGACATAACTGTTTTCTGTACTTGGGTCAGCACGCAACCGCTGTGGACAGCCTTCAATGCGAGTAACTGTGTTTATGAAGTAGCCTGTGATTATCTTGGGATCACTGTTAATAGTGTATGCCTCCATCCACATTATGTGACGACTAAATCTGTCAAAGCAGCCATTAATTCCTATTCCATACGGCTTTAGTTTATCATAATAATCCATATGCCACAGGGTGTTGGGACCTCTGATGTTGTACTGCCGATGTCGGAGACGCCAAGCTCGTCGGAGCTCAACTCCTTCCGGATCCAAAATTTTGATTATCAATCTAATAGTCTCCTGAGAAATCACGAACCCCATCTGGATGGCACGCAGGTGTAACCAACAATAGCCTTGTAGACGTCCACTGAAAGTAATTTCCTCTGCCACAAAAGAGACAATTTCCTCCCAGTCAGTGTGGTTCTTTCTTTGGAAAAGCCACAGTATTCTTGCAGTATCTTTTCAGGGTCCTAATAGCCTACTTATGACAATGTGATGCTGATGTGCCAAAAGATGAAGTAGGCCTATTTCCTTATTTGTGAAACCTATAGGCTACTAAAGTATAACTTCACAAGATGCTCCACGTTCCTCATTTTTGTACAGGTGGCTGCTGCTCTTCTGATAGTCTAGCTTTAGACTAAAATAACGAGTTTATTTTCGTAAATTTACGAGATTATTCTCCTAAATTTACGAGTTTATTTCACGAATAGTTTATATTACGAGAATAAACTCGTAAATGTACGAGTCCTTGCCGACAGCTCTGCAGGCTCCTACATACCCGGTGCAGCTCTTCGATCTATCTGCCGATCGTCAATTAAAGTAAATTACTAAAGTAATTACTCCAGGTTTATTCGAAGCTTTCCTCAAATCCATCGTGAAAACTAAACAGTAGGCCTATAAAACATGACAATCATTAAACAATGTAAGCAAACATAAATAATAACATGCACAGCATGTGATTAATGTAATATCCCGCAGAGCCAGCCCGCAATCTTAGATCCTCAGGTGGGGGCCTCCTCGTCGTTCCAAAGTCGAGACTTAAAACTAAAGGTGACCGGGCCATTTCCGCTCAGGGCCCCTCGACTTTAGAACGACCTCCCTGAGGAGATAAGACTCGCAGATTCCCTCAATTCTTTTAAATCCCTTCTTAAAACTTACTATTACAGACTTGCTTTTATGTCATGTCGTCTTAATGTCTTTTCTTACTGGTTTTACTATTTTTATCTTCTGTTACTTCTTACTGTCCTTTTATTCATGCTCTTATCTTATCCTCAGCACCCTGAAAAGATACTGCAAGAAACTGTGGCTTTTCCAAAGAAAGAACCACACTGACTTGGAGGAAGTTGTCTGCAGAGGAAAATAATTTAAGAGTTCTACTTTCATCATTTTGCACAGGCTGGTCTCGAACTCGACTTTAATCTCGAAATTAAAAAAAATAAATAAAATGAATGTGGCCCTAATCCTCCGTCGTACTATCTAAATAAAGTTATTATTATTATATCAGTTTACCGAAAGTAAAATACTAATTTAATAAATTAAATTACCTCGTTGGCTGCATGGTATTAATTGGAGCGAGAGTCCACACTTGCTGTGCTGTTGTGACTATACGTTCTCGGGAGAGCAATCCAACGTGACTTTAAAGGTAACTTCAAAATAAAACATAATTTGGATTTAACAAAATGATTAAATAAAACGTATAAATATTGTACCAAAATTACACTTAAATACAACCTAATTCTTAATTGCTACATGAAAAAAGGTAAACAATAATTGCAACATTTAGAAGGTGTGTTGATTAGAATCCTTTGATGTGTAATTAGACATCTCAGGTCAATACTTCACAGCTGTGTTTGTTTTGTTGGTCATTTTGCAGTTAGGTTGGGGAATAATTACATTCAGTGATGTTTGGCCCTAAAGTCTTAAATTTGGAGTTAAGTCCCCCATCCAGCATTTTTAGATAAATGTTTGTGTCCTTTCTTTGTTATTCTTGATTCTACTTTATGTGTAGCATTACAAGCAGGAATGATGACTGCACATTGTTTTTTTAGTGCCCGCCCTTGCTACCCTTTAATTTCATTGCCATCATAAGTGATGAACAGAAACACAAGAATGCTGCATATGGACCCAACATGAGCAAGGTTATAATAGTTTTGTATTTTTTCATTTCTTTTACTTTTGTTTTGACTTTTTCAGCATAGTTTGAATTAGTTTAGTTCAATGTTTACTTTGTAAAAATCCTTAGTTTAGTTTGTATTCGTTTTTTTTTTTTTTTTACTAAATAAGAGTCGAGTCAAAGTAAACATACTATTTTGTGCAAATAAACTTCATGATGCAACTCCTGCATAAGCTCATCCAAAACAAAAATGGCTGTTCCTGGTATAAAGCATAAAGTATGTGTCACTCAGTATGTTTGTGCCAAAGGCAAGACAACTTAATTTATATCGCACACTTCAGAAGCAACTCAGTGTGCTTTACACAGGAAACACTACACAAATACAAGGCTAAAATAGGAGTACAAAAAAATCAAGGGAAATAAAATGTTTTAAAAGAGATATAAAAACAATTTAAAGAAATAATGAAAACTAAGAATAGGGACATTTTCTATTTTAACTTATTTTAGTTTTGTTAACACACAATGCAGTTTTAGATAGTTATTTTTTTTAATGTAAAGCCTTGTTTTTATTTTAGCTTATGTTAAGGAAAATCTTTTCCCTATTTCAATAGTATTTGTTAATTTAATAACCTTGAACATTAGCCTGCAGAATTTGTTTGGCCATAACTAAAATAACAGTTTTTTGAAACATGTAATAGGAGTAACACAACTCCATTTAATATTTATTTCCTAGGTGGGCTATACGTTAGGACTTAAATTTAAAAAAAAATCCACATACTATCAAACAAATACAGTGAATTTAAATACATTTTTGACTTGGTTACAAAAATAGGCAATTGATACTCAAACCAGTGTTTCAGTATTAAAATCTGTGGAGTAGAGAAATTCTAAGCTAAGAGAGGAACAGCAGTATACGAAGAACATATATTATAAATATATTCTAAGACTTCTCAGGTAACTCTGTTTTCCACTCATTAGAATAATGTTTTCCTTCATCCTGAAAACTGTTTTCTAGGACATAAAGCAGGAAAGATATGGGTTTTTGTTTGTAATAAGAGATGACAAAGGTAGATCGAAGATGACATGTTTATAAGACCTGCTGATGAAGGTAGCAATTAGTTTAAGGAAATGTAAAGCACCATACAGAGGGTGATGTGTTCAGCTAAAGCACCTTTAGGCAAACACAAGCTCCAAAAAAGTTAGCCCCCTAACCATTTGCATATGTTCAAGCCCACATCATTGACAACAGATGTGCAATGCAACTCAATATCCTTTAGAGCTTGTTCACACAACTATTGATAGTATTTTAGAAAAGAAATGTGTTGAGCCATGGTGCCACCATGTAGGCAAGTCTCAAATAACCCTTTAAGGTTTGAAAAGAATATAAAGTACAAACGCTCATTGGCAGTTAGAGGTCAAATAAACAGATGAGACATATCACTTGTTTGTCAAACCATTTATTAGAACACTTTACATGTTACACTCGAGGAAGGGGGTACGGTAGGGGATAGGGAGGTGGATATGGCATGTACGGAAACTGACGAACATCACCACGTTGCCAAGTCTGTGCAGGTGCTGGAGGGGGGTCCGCTGCAGAGGGTGTGGTAGTAGGCTCCTCCATAGTTGTTAATGGCTCAGGTGTTGGATAGTTATGGAAACGAAGATAATTGAAAGGCATATATTGTTGATATTGCTGTGCATGACCTTTGGGCGGATTAGTCCTAGTCTGTTTAGTTTTAGTCGGTTCAGTCCTCGTCGGTTCAGTTTCAGTCGGTTTAGTCCTCGTTGGTTCAGTTTTAGTCGGTTTAGTCCTAGTCGCTTTAGTTTTAGTCAGTTCAGTCCTAGTCGGTTTAGTTTTAGTCGGTTTAGTCCTCGTCGGTTCAGTCCTAGTCGGATCAGCATCAGTTGGTTTAGTCCTAGTCGGTTTAGTTCTAGTCCGTTTAGTCCTGGTCGGTTTAGTTTTAGTCCGTTTAGTCCTGGTCGGTTTGGTTTTAGTCCGTTTAGTCCTGGTCGGTTTAGTTTCAGTCGGTTCAGCATTAGTCGGTTTAGTCCTAGTCGTTTTAGACCTAGTCAGTTTAGTCCTAGTCAGTTTAGTCATAGTCGTTTTAGACCTAGTCAGTTTAGTCCTAGTCGGTTTAGTTTCAGTCGGTTCAGCATTAGTTGGTTTAGTTTTAGTCTGTTTAGTTTCAGTCGGTTCAGCATTAGTTGGTTTAGTCCTAGTCGGTTTAGTTTTAGTCGGTTTAGTCCTGGTCGGTTTAGTCCTGGTCGGTTTGGTTTTAGTCCGTTTAGTCCTGGTTGGTTTAGTTTCGGTCGGTTCAGCATTAGTCGTTTTAGACCTAGTCGGTTTAGTCCTAGTCGTTTTAGACCTAGTCAGTTTAGTCCTAGTCGGTTTAGACCTAGTCAGTTTAGTCCTAGTCGGTTTAGACCTAGTCAGTTTAGTCCTAGTCGGTTTAGTTTCAGTCGGTTCAGCATTAGTTGGTTTAGTTTTAGTCGGTTTAGTCCTAGTCGGTTTAGTTTCAGTCGGTTCAGCATTAGTTGGTTTAGTTTTAGTCGGTTTAGTCCTAGTCGGTTTAGTCCTGCTCGGTTTAGTCCTGCTCGGTTTAGTCCTAGTCGGTTTGGTTTTAGTCCGTTTAGTCCTGGTCGGTTTAGTTTCGGTCGGTTCAGCATTAGTCGTTTTAGAACTAGTCAGTTTAGTCCTAGTCGGTTTAGTTTCAGTCGGTTTAGTCCTAGTCGTTTTAGACCTAGTCGGTTTAGTCCTAGTCGTTTTAGACCTAGTCAGTTTAGTCCTAGTTGGTTTAGACCTAGTCAGTTTAGTCCTAGTCGGTTTAGTTTCAGTCGGTTTAGTCCTAGTCGGTTCGGTTTTAGTCGGTTTAGTCCTAGTCGTTTCAGACCTAGTCAGTTTAGTCCTAGTCAGTTTAGTCCTAGTCGGTTTAGACCTAGTCAGTTTAGTCCTAGTCGGTTTAGACCTAGTCAGTTTAGTCCTAGTCGTTTTAGACCTAGTCAGTTTAGTCCTAGTCGGTTTAGTTTCAGTCGGTTTAGTCCTAGTCGGTTCGGTTTTAGTCGGTTTAGTCCTAGTCGTTTCAGACCTAGTCAGTTTAGACCTAGTCAGTTTAGTCATAGTCGTTTTACACCTAGTCGGTTTAGTCCTAGTCGGTTTAGTCCTAGTCGGTTTAGTTTCAGTCGGTTCAGCATTAGTCGGTTTAGTCCTAGTTGGTTTGGTTTTAGTCGGTTTAGTTTCAGTCGGTTTAGATTTAGTTGTTTTAGTCAGTTTAGTTTTAGTCGGTTTAGTTTTAGTCAGTTTAGTTTTAGTCGGTTTAGTTTTAGTCGGTTTAGTTTTAGTCGGTTTAGTTGGTTTAGTTTTAGTCAGTTTAGTTTCAGTCGGTTTAGTTTCAGTCGGTTTAGTTTCAGTCGGTTTAGTTTTAGTCTGTTTAGTTTTAGTCGGTTTAGTTTTAGTCAGTTTAGTTTTAGTCAGTTTAGTTTCAGTCGGTTTAGTTTCAGTCGGTTTAGTCGGTTTAGTTTTAGTTGTTTTAGTCAGTTTAGTTTTAGTCAGTTTAGTTTCAGTCGGTTTAGTTTCAGTCGGTTTAGTTTTAGTCTGTTTAGTTTTAGTCGGTTTAGTTTTAGTCAGTTTAGTTTTAGTCAGTTTAGTTTCAGTCGGTTTAGTTTCAGTCGGTTTAGTCGGTTTAGTTTTAGTTGTTTTAGTCAGTTTAGTTTTAGTCTGTTTAGTTTTAGTCAGTTTAGTTTTAGTCAGTTTAGTTTTAGTTGGTTTAGTTTCAGTCGGTTTAGTTTTAGTCAGTTTAGTTTCAGTCGGTTTAGTTTCAGTCGGTTTAGTAGGTTTAGTTTTAGTCTGTTTAGTTTTAGTCGGTTTAGTTTTAGTCAGTTTAGTTTCAGTCGGTTTAGTCGGTTTAGTTTTAGTTGTTTTAGTCAGTTTAGTTTTAGTCAGTTTAGTTTCAGTCGGTTTAGTTTCAGTCGGTTTAGTCGGTTTAGTTTTAGTCAGTTTAGTTTCAGTCGATTTAGTTTTAGTCGGTTTAGTTTTAGTCGATTTAGTTTTAGTCGGTTTAGTTTTAGTCGATTTAGTTTTAGTCGGTTTAGTTTCAGTCGGTTTAGTTTTAGTCGGTTTAGTTTCAGTCGATTTAGTTTTAGTCGGTTTAGTTTTAGTCGATTTAGTTTTAGTCGGTTTAGTTTCAGTCGGTTTAGTTTCAGTCGGTTTAGTTTTAGTCAGTTTAGTTTCAGTCGGTTTAGTTTTAGTCGGTTTAGTTTTAGTCGGTTTAGTTTTAGTTGGTTTAGTCGGTTTAGTTTTAGTTGGTTTAGTTTTAGTCGGTTTAGTTTTAGTTGTTTTAGTCGGTTTAGTTTTAGTTGGTTTAGTCGGTTTAGTTTTAGTTGGTTTAGTTTCAGTCGGTTTAGTTTTAGTTGTTTTAGTCGGTTTAGTTTCAGTCGGTTTAGTTTTAGTCGGTTTAGTTTTAGTCGGTTTAGTTTCAGTCGGTTTAGTTTTAGTTGTTTTAGTCGGTTTAGTTTCAGTCGGTTTAGTTTTAGTCGGTTTAGTTTTAGTCAGTTTAGTTTTAGTCCGTTTAGTTTTAGTTGGTTTAGTCGGTTTAGTTTTAGTCCGTTTAGTTTTAGTTGGTTTAGTTTCAGTCGGTTTAGTTTTAGTCGGTTTAGTTTCAGTCGGTTTAGTTTTAGTTGGTTTAGTCGGTTTAGTTTCAGTCGGTTTAGTTTTAGTCCGTTTAGTTTTAGTTGGTTTAGTCGGTTTAGTTTCAGTCGGTTTAGTTTTAGTCAGTTTAGTTTTAGTTGGTTTAGTTTCAGTCGGTTTAGTTTTAGTCAGTTTAGTTTTAGTTGGTTTAGTCGGTTTAGTTTCAGTCGGTTTAGTTTTAGTCGGTTTAGTTTTAGTTGGTTTAGTTTCAGTCGGTTTAGTTTTAGTCGGTTTAGTTTTAGTCAGTTTAGTTTTAGTCGGTTTAGTTTTAGTTGGTTTAGTCGGTTTAGTTTCAGTCCGTTTAGTTTTAGTCGGTTTAGTTTTAGTCCGTTTAGTTTTAGTTGGTTTAGTCGGTTTAGTTTCAGTCGGTTTAGTTTTAGTCGGTTTAGTTTTAGTCGGTTTAGTCGGTTTAGTTTTAGTCGGTTTAGTTTTAGTCAGTTTAGTTTTAGTCGGTTTAGTTTTAGTCGGTTTAGTTTTAGTCGGTTTAGTTTTAGTCGGTTTAGTTTCAGTCGGTTTAGTTTCAGTCAGTTTAGTTTTAGTCAGTTTAGTTTTAGTCGGTTTAGTTTTAGTCGGTTTAGTTTTAGTCGGTTTAGTTTCAGTCAGTTTAGTTTCAGTCGGTTTAGTTTTAGTCAGTTTAGTTTTAGTCGGTTTAGTTTTAGTCGGTTTAGTTTTAGTCGGTTTAGTTTTAGTCGGTTTAGTTTCAGTCAGTTTAGTTTTAGTCGGTTTAGTTTTAGTCGGTTTAGTTTCAGTCAGTTTAGTTTTAGTCGGTTTAGTTTTAGTCGGTTTAGTTTCAGTCAGTTTAGTTTTAGTCGGTTTAGTTTTAGTCGGTTTAGTTTCAGTCAGTTTAGTTTTAGTCGGTTTAGTTTTAGTCGGTTTAGTTTTAGTCGGTTTAGTTTTAGTCCGTTTAGTTTTAGTCGGTTTAGTTTTAGTCCGTTTAGTTTTAGTTGGTTTAGTCGGTTTAGTTTTAGTCGGTTTAGTTTTAGTCGGTTTAGTTTTAGTCCGTTTAGTTTTAGTCCGTTTAGTTTTAGTCGGTTTAGTTTCAGTCGGTTTAGTTTTAGTCGGTTTAGTTTTAGTCCGTTTAGTTTTAGTTGGTTTAGTCGGTTTAGTTTCAGTCGGTTTAGTTTTAGTCGGTTTAGTTTTAGTCGGTTTAGTTTTAGTCCGTTTAGTTTTAGTCGGTTTAGTTTCAGTCGGTTTAGTTTTAGTCCGTTTAGTTTTAGTTGGTTTAGTCGGTTTAGTTTCAGTCGGTTTAGTTTTAGTCCGTTTAGTTTTAGTTGGTTTAGTTTTAGTCGGTTTAGTTTCAGTCGGTTTAGTTTTAGTCCGTTTAGTTTTAGTTGGTTTAGTCGGTTTAGTTTCAGTCGGTTTAGTTTTAGTCCGTTTAGTTTTAGTTGGTTTAGTTGGTTTAGTTTCAGTCGGTTTAGTTTCAGTCGGTTTAGTTTTAGTCGGTTTAGTTTTAGTCAGTTTAGTTTTAGTCGGTTTAGTCAGTTTAGTTTTAGTCGGTTTAGTTTTAGTCGGTTTAGTTTCAGTCAGTTTAGTTTCAGTCGGTTTAGTTTTAGTCGGTTTAGTTTTAGTCGGTTTAGTTTTAGTCGGTTTAGTTTTAGTCGGTTTAGTTTCAGTCGGTTTAGTTTTAGTTGGTTTAGTTTTAGTCAGTTTAGTTTCAGTCGGTTTAGTTTTAGTCAGTTTAGTTTTAGTCAGTTTAGTTTTAGTTGGTTTAGTTTCAGTCGGTTTAGTTTCAGTCGGTTTAGTTTCAGTCGGTTTAGTTTTAGTCGGTTTAGTCAGTTTAGTTTTAGTCAGTTTAGTTTTAGTCGGTTTAGTCAGTTTAGTTTTAGTCGGTTTAGTTTTAGTCGGTTTAGTTTTAGTCAGTTTAGTTTTAGTCAGTTTAGTTTTAGTTGGTTTAGTTGGTTTAGTTTTAGTCAGTTTAGTTTCAGTCGGTTTAGTTTTAGTCAGTTTAGTTTTAGTCAGTTTAGTTTTAGTCAGTTTAGTTTTAGTCAGTTTAGTTTTAGTCGGTTTAGTTTTAGTCAGTTTAGTTTCAGTCGGTTTAGTTTTAGTCAGTTTAGTTTTAGTTGTTTTAGTCAGTTTAGTTTTAGTTGGTTTAGTTTTAGTCAGTTTAGTTTCAGTCGGTTTAGTTTTAGTCAGTTTAGTTTTAGTCAGTTTAGTTTTAGTCGGTTTAGTCGGTTTAGTTTTAGTCGGTTTAGTTTCAGTCGGTTTAGTTTCAGTCGGTTTAGTTTTAGTCGGTTTAGTTTTAGTCGGTTTAGTTTCAGTCGGTTTAGTTTTAGTTGGTTTAGTTTTAGTCAGTTTAGTTTTAGTTGGTTTAGTTGGTTTAGTTTTAGTCAGTTTAGTTTCAGTCGGTTTAGTTTTAGTCAGTTTAGTTTTAGTCAGTTTAGTTTTAGTTGGTTTAGTTGGTTTAGTTTCAGTCGGTTTAGTTTCAGTCGGTTTAGTTTCAGTCGGTTTAGTTTCAGTCGGTTTAGTTTTAGTCGGTTTAGTCAGTTTAGTTTTAGTCAGTTTAGTTTTAGTCGGTTTAGTCAGTTTAGTTTTAGTCGGTTTAGTTTTAGTCGGTTTAGTCAGTTTAGTTTTAGTCGGTTTAGTTTTAGTCGGTTTAGTTTCAGTCAGTTTAGTTTCAGTCGGTTTAGTTGGTTTAGTTTTAGTCGGTTTAGTTTTAGTCAGTTTAGTTTTAGTCGGTTTAGTTTTAGTCGGTTTAGTTTTAGTCAGTTTAGTTTTAGTCGGTTTAGTTTTAGTCAGTTTAGTTTTAGTCGGTTTAGTCAGTTTAGTTTCAGTCGGTTTAGTTTTAGTCGGTTTAGTTTTAGTCGGTTTAGTCAGTTTAGTTTCAGTCGGTTTAGTTTCAGTCGGTTTAGTTTTAGTCGGTTTAGTCGGTTTAGTTTCAGTCGGTTTAGTTTTAGTCGGTTTAGTCGGTTTAGTTTTAGTCGGTTTAGTTTCAGTCGGTTTAGTTTCAGTCGGTTTAGTTTTAGTCGGTTTAGTTTTAGTCGGTTTAGTTTCAGTCGGTTTAGTTTCAGTCGGTTTAGTTTTAGTCTGTTTAGTTTCAGTCGGTTTAGTTTTAGTTGGTTTAGTTTTAGTCAGTTTAGTTTTAGTCGGTTTAGTTTTAGTCGGTTTAGTTTTAGTCGGTTTAGTTTTAGTTGGTTTAGTCGATTTAGTTTTAGTCGGTTCAGCATTAGTCAGTTTAGTTTTAGTCGGTTTAGTCGGTTTAGTTTTAGTCGGTTCAGCATTAGTCAGTTTAGTTTTAGTCGGTTTAGTTTTAGTCGGTTCAGCATTAGTCAGTTTAGTTTTAGTCGGTTTAGTTTTAGTCGGTTTAGTTTTAGTCAGTTTAGTTTCAGTCGGTTTAGTTTTAGTCAGTTTAGTTTTAGTCAGTTTAGTTTTAGTCAGTTTAGTCAGTTTAGTTTTAGTCGGTTTAGTTTTAGTCAGTTTAGTTTCAGTCGGTTTAGTTTTAGTCGGTTTAGTTTCAGTCGATTTAGTTTTAGTCGGTTTAGTTTTAGTCAGTTTAGTTTTAGTCAGTTTAGTCGGTTTAGTTTTAGTCGGTTTAGTTTTAGTCGGTTTAGTTTTAGTCGGTTTAGTTTTAGTCAGTTTAGTTTTAGTCGGTTTAGTTTTAGTCAGTTTAGTTTTAGTTGGTTTAGTCAGTTTAGTTTTAGTTGGTTTAGTCAGTTTAGTTTTAGTTGGTTTAGTTTTAGTCAGTTTAGTTTTAGTTGGTTTAGTCAGTTTAGTTTTGGTCGGTTTAGTTTTAGTCGGTTTAGTTTTAGTCGGTTTAGTTTTAGTCGGTTTAGTTTTAGTCAGTTTAGTTTTAGTCGGTTTAGTTTTAGTCAGTTTAGTTTTAGTTGGTTTAGTCAGTTTAGTTTTAGTTGGTTTAGTCAGTTTAGTTTTAGTTGGTTTAGTTTTAGTCAGTTTAGTTTTAGTTGGTTTAGTCAGTTTAGTTTTGGTCGGTTTAGTTTTAGTCGGTTTAGTTTTAGTCGGTTTAGTTTTAGTCAGTTTAGTTTTAGTCAGTTTAGTTTCAGTCGGTTTAGTTTTAGTCAGTTTAGTTTTAGTCGGTTCAGTCGGTTTAGTTTTAGTCGGTTTAGTTTTAGTCGGTTTAGTTTCAGTCGGTTTAGTTTCAGTCGGTTTAGTTTTAGTCGGTTTAGTCAGTTTAGTTTTAGTCGGTTTAGTTTTAGTCGGTTTAGTCAGTTTAGTTTTAGTCGGTTTAGTTTCAGTCGGTTTAGTCGGTTTAGTTTTAGTCGGTTTAGTTTCAGTCGGTTTAGTTTCAGTCGGTTTAGTTTTAGTTGGTTTAGTCAGTTTAGTTTTAGTCGGTTTAGTTTTAGTCGGTTTAGTTTTAGTCGGTTTAGTTTCAGTCGGTTTAGTTTTAGTCGGTTTAGTTTTAGTCAGTTTAGTTTCAGTCGGTTTAGTTTTAGTCGGTTTAGTTTCAGTCGGTTTAGTTTCAGTCGGTTTAGTTTTAGTTGGTTTAGTTTTAGTCGGTTTAGTCAGTTTAGTTTTAGTCGGTTTAGTTTTAGTCGGTTTAGTTTTAGTCGGTTTAGTTTTAGTCGGTTTAGTCTGTTTAGTTTCAGTCGGTTTAGTTTTAGTCGGTTTAGTCAGTTTAGTTTTAGTCGGTTTAGTTTCAGTCGGTTTAGTTTTAGTCTGTTTAGTTTCAGTCGGTTTAGTTTTAGTCTGTTTAGTTTCAGTCGGTTTAGTTTTAGTCTGTTTAGTTTCAGTCGGTTTAGTTTCAGTCGGTTTAGTTTTAGTCGGTTTAGTTTTAGTCGGTTTAGTCTGTTTAGTTTCAGTCGGTTTAGTTTTAGTCGGTTTAGTCAGTTTAGTTTTAGTCGGTTTAGTTTCAGTCGGTTTAGTTTTAGTCTGTTTAGTTTTAGTCTGTTTAGTTTCAGTCGGTTTAGTTTTAGTCGGTTTAGTCAGTTTAGTTTTAGTCGGTTTAGTTTCAGTCGGTTTAGTCAGTTTAGTTTTAGTCAGTTTAGTTTTAGTCAGTTTAGTTTTAGTCGGTTTAGTCAGTTTAGTTTTAGTCAGTTTAGTTTCAGTCGGTTTAGTTTCAGTCGGTTTAGTTTTAGTTGGTTTAGTCTGTTTAGTTTTAGTCGGTTTAGTTTTAGTCGGTTTAGTCTGTTTAGTTTCAGTCGGTTTAGTTTTAGTCGTTTTAGTCAGTTTACTTTTAGTCAGTTTACTTTTAGTCGGTTTAGTTTTAGTCGGTTTAGTTTTAGTCGTTTTAGTTGGTTTAGTTTTAGTCAGTTTACTTTTAGTCAGTTTACTTTTAGTCGGTTTAGTTTTAGTCGTTTTAGTTGGTTTAGTTTTAGTCAGTTTACTTTTAGTCGGTTTAGTTTTAGTCAGTTTAGTTTCAGTCGGTTTAGTTTTAGTCGGTTTAGTTTTAGTTGGTTTAGTTTTAGTTGGTTTAGTTTTAGTTGGTTTAGTCGGTTTAATTTTAGTCGGTTCAGCATTAGTCAGTTTAGTTTTAGTCGGTTTAGTTTTAGTCGGTTCAGCATTAGTCAGTTTAGTTTTAGTCGGTTTAGTCGGTTTAGTTTTAGTCGGTTCAGCATTAGTCAGTTTAGTTTTAGTTGGTTTAGTCGGTTTAGTTTTAGTCAGTTTAGTTTTAGTCGGTTTAGTCAGTTCAGTTTTAATCGGTTTAGTTTTAGTCGGTTTAGTTTTAGTCGGTTTAGTCGGTTTAGTTTTAGTCGGTTTAGTCGGTTTAGTTTTAGTCTGTTTAGTTTTAGTCGGTTTAGTTTCAGTCGGTTTAGTTTCAGTCGGTTTAGTTTTAGTTGGTTTAGTCGGTTTAGTTTTAGTCAGTTTAGTTTTAGTTGGTTTAGTTTTAGTCGGTTCAGCATTAGTCGGTTTAGTCGGTTTAGTTTTGGTCGGTTTAGTTTTAGTTGGTTCAGCATCAGTCGGGTTAGTTTCACTAGGTGTAGTTTCAGTAGGTTTAGTAGTAGTCACAGGGTCTAGAGGTGGGAAGAAGGGACAAGGAAACATCGGAGATGGAGATGCGGTGACTGGCAGAGGGTAAAATGGACACAAGAGGGCAACTGGAACTCCTCGCCAGCGCATTAGGAGCATATAATGCCCATCCTTCAGGAGGAGAAAAAAAATTCTATATGTTACACAAACCACTGGGTTACACTAGGACTGGAATTAGATTAACAGAATTACGATCAAGTGATCTTCATGAACTAAAACACCCAAGAATAACCATTTACAAATTCATAATCAAAGTTTAACAGGTGGCTAAACAGACACCAAGAAGGTTGTTAATGCTTTATAGAACATAAATTAATTTTGAAAATAGTTGCAGATGTTATGAAAACAGCTGCTTTCAGAGTTGCTTTCCAACCATATACACAATTTGCATTTCAGGATAAAAAAAAAAATTACCTCTTGAACCATGTTGCAGCCATCATAGGGGACCAACATTACAAGTGCAAGAGGGTTCCTTTGCATTGTGTAGCCACAGGTTGGTGGGATTTGGGACAGAGGCATTGGATGTGCTTTTCCTATTTGGACAAATTCTCAGTCAGAGTGCAATCAAGATATAGGCTACACTTTATAATAAGAGCACAGCGGTAGCGAAATCCTATTGAAGTTACCTTGGTCCACTGCAAACTGTGAAGCACCTTGTCCCACTGCTCTGAACTTCATTTGGTCTTCACCACACTGCAGGGAGGGTGTCATAAGCTTCCATGATGATTCTCCGTCATCGGTATCATGTGGATGTTCTTTAGGCCAGCTTGATTGGACTAATTAAATAACCATGTGATTTTTCCAAGAGTCACCATAAAAAGAGCCGAACAATTTAATATCATAAAAGACTTAAATATATTTTTACCTGGAGAGTCCGCTTGATAAGCAGCTTCATCTTCAGTAGAAACATTTGAGAAGGTCTTCTTGGTTCCATTTATGACCTGAGACTCAAAGCCAGACCCTTTCTCAAGGCCTCTCCCAAAAATAATTCTTCCCTCCTGGACAGCTGCTGTTTTGGCTGCATGAGGGTCGTTTCGTCCTTCTCTTCTTTCTGTTTTCTTCAATCGGTAACAGTCAATGGTTTGCGCCAAATAACATGTAAAAATAACAGCTGCAGCCAAGTAAACAGCACCACGTCTCCTTTTTCCTTTTCGCATCATTCTGTTGCAACTCCTGGAAATGGTAAGAACTGGAGATCAATGCTTTGCTGCGGCTATTTGAAGTGCAACAATTAGTGTTAGGTTCTGCAACAACCAATCAGAAGAAGCAGGGCGGGCTAGATTGATTGCTTTTTAATTATGCTGAATCGGTTCCACCTGTGTAGTGTAGCTCTTTGAGAGAACTTTTCAGTAGATGGACATTTTGAAAGAAAAAGAAGAAAAAGAAAGGTTCATGACAACTACATATGGTGGTACAACTGGCCTACTAGGCTATAGGCTAATGTAAGATCTTTTTCCTCTTGTCTAAAATCCATGGACATCAGAGTCGCTTTATAGATTCTTGTCAAATTTACAAATTAACAAAACAAAAAATATTCCAATGTAGCCTATCACCAAACATCACTGGATTCACATAGAAATAGTGAAAGACAGACATGTGCATATAGTCTTCTAAAGGATTATGATATCAATCAATCAATCAAACCCTATAGGCCTATCTGTATAACGCTAATTCATAACAAATGTTATTTCGAGAGCAGGTAAAAAGACCTTACTAGCCTAAAGACTCAATGTAATAGACTACATTATTCTGGCACTTCAACAGTGGGCTTTTGTCCATTATTAGTTCCATGACCATACTAGGACTATGAATATGATGTGATACACTGTTCTAGTGCGCTATTTTATCTCCATGGTAATTGACAACAGAGGCAAAATGTGACACATGGAGGTGAGTGCATGACCTGGTGTTAATTTATCAAGTGTTAGAGTTCAAAAGACCTCCCACAAGCATGTTACATTTGTTATTTTTTTCTTTACAGTTACAGTGGGACTAATAACTTAACTTGGCCTACTTGTTTTATATGTTGGGCTAATAACTCATGAACCGTAGGCGTAGCTAAACAATATTTGCACATCGTAGATCTATTTCTAGGTTGAAGCTAAATCCAATAAAAAAGTAGGCCTATGCTACTTTATATTTCCTTAGATAAAATGCAATTGTTTAAGCTGGGACTCTTTGGATATAACGTTTCAAATGCCGATCAAATTGGTCAAACAATCAGCTACCTGCAGTGACAATCATCGTATAGTTGAACAACATTGCTAAACATTTTTCTGTTTTCGTAAATAAAACTTGATGTTTAGCCAATACTCCTAACTAGCAGAATCACGTGTTTGTATTTTCTTCCGCCAACAGCCCCATCTTGGGTCTGTTCATAAAACACTCTTTTATGTGATATTCCGGACAAGGGTAAGTCTTTTAGCCTAAATACAGCAAAGCTTTACAGACAGTAACACTGGTCTTTGACAACATTAATGCAGTTTCACTTGTTGGTTTTGTAAATTGCAGCAGCATTGTGCATGTGATTAAAGTTGCAGTAGGTCCAGCTCTTACTTTAATAATGTAATTTATACAAAAATGGCCCCCTCTAGTTTATTGTTTTTCCCCATTGCAATTAATTTCATCAAATTAATCATCTTAAAAAACACATCTTAAGAATCTATTCCTTGTCTTCAGTGTGTAAATTAATGTATTTTTAAGAAAATATACTTCTGATTCTGCTACAGTTTTTGCAAGTACAAGTAGGTGTAACAGAGATATTCTAATTTAATTTCTGATGGTTTTTCTTATGTTTGAGCTATATTCTTCATATACATTCTTTATTTACAGGATTTAAGTCAAGCAATGAATGCTTCTTTCCTGTGACAAAAAGCAATGATTCATCCCCTGTCAGAGGGACACATATAAATATGAGTTCAATGTATTCCTGTCCACTCCAACCGCAATAATTATTTTCTTAAAGTAAACTGCAAAGGGAAATCTTTAATTTCCTATCTTTACTAACTTTGATTTTGCCATTAGATGCATCTGTATTTACATCAGAGCATGATCTCAGTGAGAAGTCTGGCCTGGATGACCATGTAAAACAGAATAAATGTCATTTATTGTCCTTTCAATCATGTTTTTACTCAATAAGTAGCACATTTACCATAATCTCTGTTCATTTGCCTGTTTCTTTCTCAGATGATACCAGAAGTGTGTCCACAGTCTATCAGTGACCTGCTCACCTTTGGTATTAGATCAGCAGGAGTTCTGAGGTACAATCGGGACTCTGATGACCACAGGATAAAGTTGACAACCGGTCTCCCAGTGGTACTGACATTACATTTCTGTCAACTGATTTATTTTTCTATCTGCAGCAACATGGCTTTATGTTTCGGATCAGTGCAATTTAACTTTTTTTGTGTGTAGTCCGAGCCTCTGACAGAATACCTGGTGAAGTGTGAGTACTGTGGAGGAAAAGCCAAACCTCCACTGGACCTAACTTGGGCACAGGTGCCGGATGTAAGGCAGAAAGTGAGTATAATAAAACAACATAGTCTAATGTGCCTGATGCATGACTGACCTCTTACATCCTCTCTTGTTTCTTAGACAGTCCCTCCTTTCTGCTGTGAGCGTTGGCTGCAGCTGTGGGAGATGCTGGTGAGGCAGAGATGGGATCTGAGGAGTGGTGGTACAACTGCGTCAGTGGAAGAAGACCAGCTGTCTACAGAGGCGGAGGAGCTTCTCATACAAGGCAGGGAGATGGAGGATCACAACAAGTTCACCATGGACTTACGGAGTGCTCTTGGGTATACATTTGCATCATAAAAATGTTTGTCATATTTATCCTGATATATAATAAGATGGTAATAAAAACAAATGTGTGGTCATAAAGTAAAATAAATTACTCTGCGTTTTTTATTAGAAAACAATCAGATCCAAGAATCCTGGAGGATTATACAGTCTATCAACCTGAGGCAGAATCTCGTGAGTAGCATACACAAAGACATAATTCAGTCTGTTATATAAATTAATTATTGGTACCACAAGACCAGTCAGTTTGGAGAATAACTGTGTCTTTAAAAAGCTTTGTTAGACTCGTACATTTTTCTGTCCTTTTTTTGTTTTGTTTAGTTCCCCCATCATCAAAGGTCCTCAGGTATCAGCTCTGTCCTGCTTCAGATAAAGGATGCTGGACAGGGCCTCCTCCTGGTGGTGAAACTGAGAAGCATTTCAAAGTGGAAGAGGAAGAGGTGCCGCTTCATTTCTGTAACCACAGGACTAATCAGTTTGGCATATGTCGTCATCAGGTACCCACAATCATGTTTTCTTTTTGGATCCATAAAGAACTTAAACGCTTGTCATATTTAAGTAAGTACTTAGTCTATTTTAATTAACTGATGAAACCATAGAAATAATTATAATTGACCAAAAGTAGACAGCAGGATAAAGAAAGAAGAAGACAGTACGATAACTTCTGAAAGCGATGAAAAGAAGGTCAATGATGATGCATATTAAGAGGTGAAACTGACGCCAAATAAAAAAGAATAAACACATAAATCCTGCTCTTTACATTTTTTAGGAGCATTTTGTGTTAATCGGTTATTGTGATGTATCATATCACTTGTTGCAACATATCAATTATTGCAAAATACCTGTATCAAGATAATATAGTATCGTATTACCCTGAAATTCTCATCCCTAACAAAATATACTCCTCTAATTTTAATGCACTTCATCTGATCAGTGAATACAACAAAAGCAACAGCAACTTTTAACAAATATAAGCTTGTTGTGTGTTTAAAGTGTCTAAACATTAACAGCTCTGAACAGCTGTAGCTTTATAACCTTTCTTACAGTTTTCCCTGATGGGTCTGCTCAGGTTTTGTATCCACCATAATGAAAATCCATGATATACCTGATATAACATGAATACCTAGATTTAAGGGCACAGAAAAAGGAGTGATGTGGAAATTTAAGCTAAAACAAATCACAGCCATGTTAGATAGAGTGTTCAATACCAAAATGTGCTCTGCCGTGGATGTTCTCATCCTCATCGTCATGCAGTTATCCCTCGGGCCTCTTGGCTTTAGTTGTTGTGGTCACTGAAAAGAATGGAAGGGTGTGCATCGTGTATGGTGACAGCGCTGTGGCGCATCAACGAATCAGAACCGTGCTCCAGTCTGACGGCAGAGCAACATGTTATCACAACAATGGACACACCTGGTAAGAAGCAAAGCCTTTATATCTATCACAATATTTTAATGTTTCCAATAAGTAAAGTATTAATGAAAAATACTGTATGTTATAATTTAATCTATGGGTTAATCAAATAGGGCTCATTATGATAATCTTTCTAAACTGATGTTTGGAGATCAAAGATTGAGCTGTGTGTTTATGATGCAGGCTGACCTTGAACAGATGAGGTGGTCAGTGTTTGGACGAGGAGGGGGCCAGGGTATGTCGGTGGAGCTGGGGAAGTCAGAGCCTCTTCCCCGCTCCCTTGAAGCCTGTCTTCATGTCCCTCAACAAAGCAGTTGGGGTCCGAGTCCTGGGGAAGGAGCAAGTCTTTATCGCTTTCCTGGCAGGAGGTCAGCAGGCAAAGTTCAGTGTGGGTTGCTGCTGCACTCAAGTGAATCACCGTTTCTGTTATGATCTGACCATGGTATACAATTTTATTTCAGTCAAAACAAAGTGAAGTTATATTGCTCAAAGCCACACAATGTGCAAGAATAACTTGATTTCCCTCCCCAGGCATCATGTGAAACAAACATGGCTTCTTCAGGACCATCACTACTAAGGAGGAGTTGTTTGTGTTGGCAGCCAGGATTAGGATGCACCTACCAATTCAGCAACTTCACCAGGACCTGATCACACCTTCCCATCCCCGGCTGCCAAAGACGACCAAAGCCTCTCGCCAGCATGTTCTTGCCAAAAAGCTTCTGGAAGTCAGTGCTGATGTGATAATGAGTGAGAGTGAAAGAGACTTCATTCACTGGTGCCTTCAGGGATATCTGTGAAAAAGTACTCTGTCACACATGTAAAGCACTTCCATTACGGCATAAAGCTCTGAAGTCTTCATTGTAGTGCTGAAATAATTGTTTTGATTTTGGCACATTTTTTAACTCTACATTGTTCAAATGGAATCGAGGGACAAAAATAATACCAATTTGTTGGTATTGATGATTTGCAACAAAAAAAAACAAAAAAACTTGGTTTCCTCTGCACAACTTCATGACATTTTTGGATGTTGGATAAATGTGGTGTCCCCCAGGGGTCAGTGTTGGGCCCAATTATTTTTATTCTCTATATAAATTATATATGTAAAACCTCAAATATTCTACAATTTGTGTTATTTGCAGATGACACAAATATTTTTTGTACGGGAGAGGATTTGCAGCAGCTTCTGGAGTTAATTACATCTGAAATGAGCAAATTAAAAAGGTGGTTTGACAATAATAAATTATCATTGAATTTAAGCAAAACAAAAATCATGTTGTTTGGAAATTGTAATTTAAATAATGACGTAAATGTTAAGATAGATGGTGTTAATATTGAAAGAGTGTATGTAAATAAATTCCTAGGTGTGACAATAGACCACAAGCTCTGCTGGAAACCTCACATAAAACATGTTAAATCTAAACTGTCACGTAGCATCTCAGTCCTATGTAAAGCAAAGCATATATTGGATCACAAATCATTGCATATTCTCTACTGTTAAATGATCTTACCTTATTTAAATTACTGTGTGGAGGTCTGGGGGACCACTTACAAAAGCTCACTGCTACCACTAGTCACACTTCAAAAACGAGCCATAAGAACAATCAATAAAGCAGGATATTATGATCACACCAACCTCCTGTTTTTACATTCCCGTACTATAAAGTTCATTGACCTGGTTGACTATCAAGTGGCACAAATCATGTTCAAAGCAAGAAACAAACTGCTACCAGGTAATATTCAAAAACTTTTTTTTGACAGAGAGGGGGGTTATAATTTGAGGGAAAAGTTAAATTTTAAGATGCTAGCTGTTCGAACAACTTTAAAAAGTCAATGCATTTCAATTGGTGGTGTGAAACTGTGGAATGGTATGAGCACGGAGCTAAAGCATTGTCCAAACATGACCCAGTTTAAAAACATGTACAAAGCAATGATTTTCAAAAGGTACAGGGATGAGGGAGAGTTTTAAGAAGGAAAAAAAATATATAAATAATAATAGTATAGCAAATTGTATATAGATAGATTGTATATATAGAGCTTATAAGGAACACAGGAATTTAATTTAATAAATATTAATTATTGAGCTGTGGAAAAGGGGTAGGATTAAATAAGTTTTATACTTCTTCCTACTCCTTTTCAGGCATATCAATTGAATATATGTAATTTTCTTTTCCTCTTTCTTTTTTTTGAAATTATTTGAACATTGTTTTTTGCTTACTGTATTTTCGTGCTTTTCATTTTGTTTTGTATTTTTGATATGTTTGATATGTCTGAAATAAATGTAATCAATCAAAAGAAGCTCAGAGGGTACTACTTCACTTGTATTGTAGTTTCACACTTTAATCATGCTAAATTGACTTTATCATCAAATCAGTGCACACCCACAGATCCTCCTAATGACATTAAAATAGAGTAGATGGCTTAAAGGTGGACTCTTGAATCCTACTTATCCTCTCAGGTTTTCTTTACCTAAACTGACCTATACCTATGTGGCAGTCACATTATCCACTTGAACCCATCATCTCTTCCTGAATTAGTTTTTCACTGAGCACATCCTTTATCACATCAAACAGAAAACCTAAACACACCAGTGACACAGTTAAATAGTTCCATGTTTTATTCATCTTCTAACCCTTCCTCCAAATTATGTCAATATAAAAATTATTTGGAAATCAAACCAAGACACAATTGTGTTGTTAATTTAACAGTGACAGCATATTTAAGTGTTGCATTTTCTACACAGCTAAGTTACTATTAGAACAATAAACTTAAATCCTACTTATGGCTCAGTGGTACACGGGACATCGCTTTTTTTAAACCACATCATTTAATTATATGCAACAAGTTAAAGACTATACGAATCAAGGTTAATCTCTCATTATGGGACCACTGATGTCACCTGGATGATTTCTGCAGTAGTATGAATATCACAAGAAAATGACACAATGGCCGGCACTGTTGCCATGGATCCCTCTCTGGCGTCAGGGGCAGGTTGTCTCTGAGGGGCACGGTGAAGAGTGATGGGGACATCCAGTCTGTGCTAGCAGTTATCCTGCCTTCAGCGCAGACCTTCATAAACATCAAATCACAGCCCAGAGAGAAACCCACCTCAAACCTAAGAAGGAGAGAAAAAGAATGAACATTTCTAGAGTCTCACACTTCAGAATATATATATTTCTTTTTACAAGATCAGCAAAAACATTAATATTAGAAAATAAATCAAACATGCTTGGTTAAACAGTGCTATGAACCCTACTGTACTGACATGGAGGGGCTTGTAGCTCCAGCCAGGATTTGAAGAGTAGGGTTAGGAGTGGAGGGGTTTTGTGTTCATGTGAACGTTCATCTTCATCTCGTTGTCCAGGATTTGCACAAGCTGCTGCATGGAGGGCAGGTGACCCGATTCTAGTTTTGACCACACTGGTACATCTATGGAAAAACACCACATCACTGTAATGCACTGAATTGTGTTCCATCAACATAGCATTAGTTCAAAATAACATAACAAAAGACTAACAATTTTTGAAGCCATCTAAGTCATAAAAGTTCTAATATGAAATGGTACTGCAAATACATTTAACTGTTAAAACTGCAGTCAATGTACTAATCAATGATCAATGCAAAATGGCCCAAATAATTTGAAACAATTGGGTTTAGTTGGTAAAAACCATGCTGTCAGTCACCGACTCACCATTTAATGTGATCTCAAACGCTCCTGTAGACATTAACTGGTTTTCAAGCATATTACTAAGGAAGAACACCATCATACAAGCATAAATCTGAAAGAAACACAGGACAACTTGAGTTACAGTGGTCTGAAGATTTTCTCTTCCACCTTCTCAGTTAACTTGTCCGTTGTACTTACGTCATGGATCACTCGATCATGTACTGCACAGAACAGATTATACAATAAAAGGACTGAGCCCAAAAGGGTGATTCTGGTTGTTAACTGTTTAATGGGAGAAAACATTTTAGTGAAAAGCAACATCTCCTGATGAGTGCTCAGCAAAGTTATTTAACTGCATGAACTAGAGGTTAAACCCACAAACAAGAAGTCAATTGCAAATGACTTTTTGCAGCAACAAATACCTTACAATAAGTAATTTCCTCATATCTGATTCTCAGCTAACTAAGATAAACATTTATCTGATCCAAACTGAGAAATGACCTGGTAAATACTGCCTGAATGGTTTGTTTAAAAATCTTCTTCTTTTTTTTTGTTACTTATAACTTTTGTAGTTTTAATTTAATAAGGATGTATGTTTCAAACATCCCATATCCTAGATATTATTCACACATACATAATGACAGCATATCTTTATTTTCACAACATTCGTAAATTCTTAACTAACCTGAGTTTGGATTTTGATGGATGTGTAAAAAAAAAAAGTATATTATATCAGGTTGTCTTATCCTAGCCCATTGTTTATTCCTTTTTGTCTGCAGTCTATTCCGCTCAGTAATAGACTGAATGCATGTGGCATTCAAAAACAGCTTTACTGGATGATAAGATTAGGGCGAAGCCAGCTTATGAAGTGGCAAACTACAAGACCGGGAGCAGTCTGTCAATGAGAACGGATTCCCTTTTTAGGTAGTCTGATTTAAGAAACTGTCACACAGGGCTAAATGGAAACCTGGTGCAGCTTTAAATGCACAAACGAAGTTGGAGACAGTAAGGCTTTTCTCTGTAATCAGTAGTTTATGGGTTTATACACACACATATATTACAAATAAATATGTATACACACATCACTGTCTATGCATAACTCTGTACATATATTTATATAAAACAAGTTTATTGGTAAAATTAGTCAACGTCAAATGCTTACTAATGCTGTAACTACAAATAATCAGTAACCAGTCTCAGCTTTCTGTCCACATGTGATAATCCTCGATAGTACAAGAATGTTTTGTTTGCTAATCACTGATATTTGCAGTCATTGTTGAGTCTCACTCTGAGTCTTTGTTTGTAACCCAGGAGGTAACAAATCCAAGCAAAACAATACTTAGCAACACAGTTTGAACACCCTCAATTAACAGCTAATGATATCCCATGGGTTTGATTTGTACTTGGCAGTGGCACAACGGTGTTAGGAACAGCCAAAGTAAAGCCTATCCTCATTTTTATCGTCAGTTCATGTTTATGTGGGGGTTTTTGTGACAATGACCTGTCTCTACCCTCTTAATTATTCTCAGGGCAAAGTTTCCCTTACGATCAGAGTTTTGATCAAACCTAGAGACCCCGTTTACCTTACCTTGTTTCCCTGGCCCCACTCCCAGATGCCTGGGGCTTGCATACCAAAGAGGGCGAATGGGTCCCTGCCAACAATAACCAGCCCAATCACCAGCAGCTTGAAAATAGACAGGAAGGAAGCAACGTGTCTGCAGAAATAAAACAAGAAACTGGATTTTAATACAATTCTTAGAGCTGGCAACACAAGGCAAACTTAGTTTTTGTGGTTCAATGAATAAGTTCAATTACCGGTATACATTGTACTAGCATGATTAAAATCAACACAGTACCATAATTAATGAATCATGAACATATACGTAACTTCTAATTATTAAATGAATGGTTATACTTGTGTTACTATTGTTATCAACACTGTGCAGGAAATAAGGTGAGGCTCCATGTGTTCAAACTAAGTTTTTTAAATTCAAAACGCTTAACTTGGATTATTTCTTCATTCATTTAAAACTCAACATGCAATACAGAGTTTAAATTTTTTTCTCATCATTAATCTGTAACGTGTAACTGGTTGGACCAGAAGACGTCAGCAGCCAAAGGCTAAATTTGGTCTGTTCCAGAGAGAGAATCAGTGGACGAAGAGGGGAACTCTACCATTTAATACTGGCTCTAAGAAGAGAAATCTCTGGGGTGTTTCTGATGGGATCAACTGATGATGACTCCAGGGTCTCAGTGAAACTACATCTCTAACTAAAACACCTGGGACTAATGCAAGCACCAGTCTGGCAGGTGATGATAAACTGAATGTTTTTATACAGGGCTGTGTATGTTGTTATCCCTACACTTGTATGATTGGAAACAACTGCCAATTAAGCTCGCACACAGCTCTTTGTCAATATGAACAAGGTGATAATGCAGGACTGCTTCCTTAGTTTTAGCGAGGCACACGCCTCTAAAAAATTCATAAAAGCTTCTCCCCCAAAAAAATAAATAATAAAATCCACTTGTGTTAAGGCAGCCAATCTTTCTCTCTTACCGATAGAGGGGTATAGGAAGATAGTTCTCCCCTTCAATGCGGATGTCCGGGTACCGCTGGTACAAGGCCTGCGTGTACTCCTCAAACACCCGCTTGTACCCTCAGGAAATGCTGTGAGGAGACAAACCTCTGTTAGAAAGTCACAGTTGCAAGAGCATAAAGGAACAAAAGGCAGCCAAAACATTACCGTGATCTCAAGCAAAGATTGGGAATTTATTTACACTTGCATTTCAGGACATGTGAGGGCCAACATAATGAGTAAATCATGTCTCTGCTAGTGTGTAGTGTTTCAAGTTTCTACAATCTAAGCTTTATAATCAAATGAGCTAAACCCTTGTTTTAGACATATTTTTCAATTACAGAATAGCAAATTGAACACAAAATAAACAAATGTGCCTAAAACAAGGGTATAACGCATTTTGTTATACAAGTGTAGATTTTACTTTGCAAATGTTTTTTTTTTTTGTTTATTTCATGCAAACATGAGTAATACCACGTGATGTTTAAATGTCTATTATGAACAAATGTGCCTTTGGGCATTGTTTTAGTAACTTAATTAATTAACATTTATAGCACAATATACAAACAATCAAAAGCAACGTAACATTAAAAAAAACAAAATCAAACAGACTGGGCTAATTAACGGGATTAAAAATAATCCTTCTGTTGGTACAACTACAAAGAATACACTAATCCAAGATAAGTCTGTGTTCAATGTTCCCTCTTTCAAAACTACGTGAGGTAAAAACAACAGCAGCCATTTAAACACATAAAACTGAATGTTACGTTTAGTGGATTTTTTTTTTTTAGACAGCGGAAGTGGAGCCATGTTTAATAAAACCAGAAAAATCAGGAACTTTCACAACATGCATCCTCTTCCGTGTGTTTGCATTGTGGTTGGGTAATTTCGCTAATCAATAACTACCGTACATGATTGCTCCTCCAATAATTAACACATTATATCACTGCCTTCGGGGGGAGATAACAAGCTCCCTCGATTTTCGGCCTTACGATGTTGTCAGCCGGGGGAGTTCAGCTAGCCTGCAATGACTCGCCAGTTTTTTTGCTCATTTTGCTTACCAAATTTGAAACTTGAGCAGGGGTCCTGCGGCAAACTGCATCTTCATCTTCTTGACTCCGCTGATGTCGCCAGAGGTGCCGTAACACAGCGAGAAAACCCCCAATACGAGGAGCGAAAACCGTAGCCACTTCATCTTCCTCCGTTCCGGGGTTTGTTTCCTCAGCCTGCTAGACGGAGAGGTTAATCTTCTACTCTTCGTTACTGATTGGTTGCCCCTTTTCATTTGGCTCAACCTGCAGCGCCACCTAGTGTTGTGGCTGTACACATGTTCCATTATAAAGTGTTTACATACGTGTTGCTATACAAATAAAGAACAATAAACACATTTGTCTTTCTTATTCCCCCCGTAGCGCAGGAAAGGCATCCTGCATTTCGCCAGTCCAACTCTATTTTTCAAATGTTGTGCTGCTTTTCAAACAATATTCAATCCTTATTCTTACCATATTTGGGTCCAAAAATTTTAATCGGTTTTCCCTTGAATAAGTAGGTGCACGTTTTCTAATCTGTTTTGTTAAACATGTTATAAATGCCACTAAGAGAACCCATACAGGCAATAAAAAAATAGATGTCAGCATTATGTTTTTTTTTTTTTAAAACTAGTTCTAGTAAAGCGCGATTATTTGAGGTCTGCAATTAATGCATTCTTTTTTTTTATTGCAATAAATCCCATGCTATTTTGTTTTGTTTGTGTAGCATGGATAAGCCTCTGCAGTGTCTCCCTGTAGTCACAGTGTTCGAAAAGACCCTTTCTGACCTTTGATCTACCAGAATGTCAAATTTCAAACAGCAAGTAAAGTAAACTTAGATTTTATCATTACAAAAATATAAAATAAAACCCTAAAACCAAATAATGGAATTTTAAACATGCAATTAAAAATTAGATTTTTTTTCACAATTAACTATCACAATTTAGCAATTAATCCAGGTTTTCTTTTAAATATTGAATCGCTTGACAGCCCTTACATTAGTGTAGCTGAAATGCACAATGTTTATAAAGGGTTAATCATTCGTGTTCACCTTTTTATTAAAATCAGTTTTATGCAACAATTGCTCTATTTTTTTGTCGTCAAAGTACTTGTGTTTATTTTTATTTTTTTTAAGAATTGGGACAATTGACCTCAATTTTGAAAGAAATTATTTGTACTTTTTTTACATCATGAGTGATAACTAAATTCATTTGGTTTAGCTTCACAGGTCACTGTTCTTGATGCTACAGCATTATTGAAGGTTTAATTAACAAATAGAAAGGTTAATAAATATCTTTATATCTATAAGTGCTTTATAACCTTGAGCAGAGGCTTATAGGACCAAGTGAAACAGAATTAACCTTACTTTGAAAAGATTTACCTTTATTTTGATAACAGACACATGAGTGAAAAACTTGTCTCATCCATTTAGGCACATGTTAAATTCTAAAGACCCAGTATCTGCTAACGGATTTTATGGTTAGACATGTAAATATCAACAAGAAAAGTGCTTCCTTAACAAAGTACAAAAGTAGTTCCCTTAGTGGACTCTGTCAAGGTTCTGAAGTTTAACAAGTTAGTGTCTGAATACATCTTCTTTATTTGAATACTCATTAATACAATAAAATCAAAGGGAACCGCTTTAAAACAGTGTTAAATGAACAAACATGTTCATCTGCGTTAGTCTGTGGGCTCTCTCAGTGGTTCAGCCTCGCCATCCTCTCCTTATCCACAGAAGACTGCAGAGCCAGCACCATGTCTGTGTGGACAGCAGATAAGACAAATATATGAGGGTATAGTACCAACATTTTGTCCTGGCAACATCAAAACATTTCTACATAAGGAACCAGATAGCACGCCTTTTCAGTCAACAGATTTTTTTGCTTTTGTACTTTCAGGACATACCAGAGACGTCGCACGAATACTGAAATAATCTTCTGTCAAATTCATCCGGAGCCATATAAGATTTATTTGTGAGTTTAATGTCGAACTAAAGGACAGAAAACTCAAATGAAATTTCAGTTTGTACGAACCCAACAGCTTCTGGGAATGATCCACCAGGTCAACAACTCCAGCCTCAATGTTGTATGAGGTTTGCTCCATTGCTTTGACCAACTCACTTGACCTCTAAGAAAAAAAAAGTGAAGGAAATGTGAGGACTTGAAGAGCCTTAAAAAAATAAATAAAGTACCTTTTACTAAGAAGTTCAAACTGAAGAAACCTACCTGGAGCTCTACATAAATCTTCTCCTCCAGCTCTGCCACCTGAGATATGGCATCATACACACTGGTATCCACAGCGGACTCCTTCAAGAATCAAAGGTGAAATGAAAATTGTTAGCAAGGCATGTACAGAAAATATGAATTAGGCTTTGCACCTGTTCAGTCTTACCTCCTCTGTGGAGCTGTCCATAGGCTCTTGAACCTTTGTTGCTCCACTGGCTTTGGAATTACCGTTCAGCTCCTTCACTCTGAGAAAAGCAGATAAAGTTTACATTTTTATCTTGCAATAGAATTAGAACAATAAAAAGGAAATGTTTCCATCAAAACAAAAGTAGAATGAAGACAAACTTCCTGAGTTTAATATGTACCTGTCAGCGTAACGTAGTGTGTTCATTGTGTATTCACATGAAGCCATGCCTGGAGACACCATAGCAATCTGTGGAGAAGAAACATACTCATATCGAAACCGTTCAAAGACTGTGCAGCAACCACTTGAAAAAGCAACCTACAATAAAAACATGTTAAGGCTGGCGAACATTGATTCCAGCACAGACCACATAGTTCACATTTGGACATAAAATGTAAATTCTTATCATTAAAAAATGGATGCAGGGTTCCATGTTTCAGAATGAAGCACTGTTGTTGTTTACTAGTCAATCATAGAAAAAAATATGGAGCTTAATCCCAGACTACAAACATGTTTAAAGGTCTTGAATGATGCATTTATGGGATAGTAATGTCTGTAATGTTTGAGCATCTTCAATGTCTACTGACAATAATCTTGATTGTGTTTGACAAACTGGGAGTCAGTTTAGTGATTCAACTCACCATGCAGGTCCTGGACTTTTCTCCAATGAAGGAATCCCTGAGGACTTTGGTCAAAGTGCTCATCCTGAAAGGGATGTGATCACTGTTCATTCCCAGGGAACGGATACACTCCTGCAGGACGTCAGAGTGGACATATAGGTACAGTATGTTAGCAGTGATTCTAATACATTTGAAGTGGGATGCATGCTAATTTAAAACCTGTTCTAAAGAAAATCAGATGAGTTGAGCATTGGAATCACGTTATTCTGCTTTATTGTAAATTTGAGAGTGGGAGTGACTTTATCTGCACCCTAGCTGAGGTGTGAGAGATAAACAGACTTTTTTTCTGCCTCTGCAGTGAAATGTATTTAACTGATGTTTGCTCAAGTCCACAGCATCCATGGTCTACCTTAAGAGCCAGTAGGCTGCGGTTTATCTCTGCAGTCTCGACCAAAGTGCTTCGGTCATTGCTGCTGACATCTGTTCCGCGCTCATTGCCAGCCAAATCGACCAATGAGAATTTCCCGTGCAGTGTGGAGGCACGGTCATTGCGTCGTAGGGCAATCTGGAGGATGGCGTGAGAGCGGGATGAGTTCGCGTTGGCTGAGGTCTGGCCTGATGTTCTGCAGAGGACAAAGGGAAGGGAGAGCAGCAATGTTTTGGTTTTGTTTTTATGGAACTTCAATAGAATATTGATTAGAAACCATAAAAGTATTTAATATTGAGCATGGAGTTTCTATATTAAAATAACTAATGTGCAATACATATTTTGTGCTGTTTAAGTGAAAGTTTTGTAAAGAAAGCAAAGGAACTCAGATTTGAAGAGTAGTGAAGCAGTAGATCACCCACACATGTAATTTACACATATGTACCTGCATGAGCTGCCCATCTGAATCATCTTGATCACCTCTTCTGTTGAGGACACATAGACCTCCTCCAGGCCCACCACCTGAACCTGCTGTCGTTCATCCTCCAAAACACGGAGCTTTGCCTTTTTGTTCAGCAGGTCATACACCTACATCAAAAAGTCAATTTATTTAACAAGCTGAGATTAGAATCAAATGTTCCCAATATGCTCATAGAGGTGAGGGGTTTCTTACTTTTCCATTGTAAATCTCAAAGAAGCTGACGTAGGCACAGAGATCCAGGTGAGAATACCTCCGGTGGTTGAGATTAGCGAAAACATCCTGGGCTAGAATGGAAAAACATTTAAATGACTCAGTTATCATTTAAGTACCGTAGGCAAATAAAAAAATCCTGAATGTTCGGTAGTTTAAAATTAAAGCAAGGGAAAGCTGTGTCACTTAAATCCTAAGTTAGTTTGACTAAAATGATTAAGCTAAAAACAAGGAGGAAATATCAGTTACTGATATCAATGTAGAAACCTCATAAAACCTTTTACTCTTTTTTTCAACTGCATATAGAGCCACCATGTTTGTGGTCCTACCTGCAAAGGCGTAGATTCCTTTGGCACTGTTCTGCTGCCTCCCTGAGAAATCACCTCCCATTGTCTGAAAAGAAAAACAAAGAAGAAGAAGACTTACTTTGTTGATCCCCGCAAGGGGAAATTCTGTTTTTACACTGTTAATCATACAACACACACACAGGCTGAAATATACACATGCACAAACAGGATCCTATGGACATGCACTAATGGAGAGATGTCAGAGTGACAGAGCTGCCCACTGCGGGCGCTCGTGAGCTGGTGGTGGGGGGGGGGGGGGGGGGGGCATATGTTTTTCTGTTTGAAATACCCAATACTGAGAGAATTCACAAGAAGAAAAGCAAGCAGGGACTTACATGAGTCTTCCCACTTCCTGTCTGGCCATAGGCGAAACATGTTGCCATGGCACCTTCAAAAATGGACTGCACCAAAGGTTTGGCTGTGAACCTTGAAAGATTAAAACATCATAAGAAACAAAACCTTTTCAAACCGAGAAAAAAAAGATAATAGCCTGCTTTCGAAACACACACCTTTTAATTTTTTTTTCCATCTCTAGACACAGTTAAGATTCATGAAATGCTACTATTACACACACAGCTATTACAGCTAATGGGGAAGGAGAGTAAAACCATGGCAAGCCTTTCAATCATAATCCCTAGAAAGAATAAAACAACTAACAAATGCCACATCTAATTGTAAAAATTGGTTATTGGATCTACTTTGTTGTAAAATCAAAGAGAATTAGGTCATTACTTGTAGACCAGGTCATTGGAGGCGCTCTCATCAAAGGAGTAGTCAAAGTGGAAGATTTGGTTTTCCAAGTACTTTGTAAGATCCACTTTCTGTTTTGGCTCATGGACAAGCAGAGTACCTTTTCCAGGCACAGACACCACATCGATCTCCTTTTTATTCATCTCTGGAAAACACAAAAAAGTTCACATTACAAAATGAAATAAACAGTGTCATTCATTTCTCCTGTATATTCAGATGATGCGGTAAACAGGATCTTAAACGTCATCGTATATATACCTTGTTTGTTAAGCGGCCTCTTGCGAACACACACACATATCCTTTGGGGTGCCATCTATGAATACACACAATGTGCTATAAATAAGGACAGTGATGGTACACCAGCATTAAGAGTTAAGAGGATTAGTCAAAACTTACATGTTCAGACGCTGCTATAGGAGTTATTTCTAAGGTCTCTCTGAAGTCTTGGATCATCTCAAAGAACTTCTGGTTTGGTCGAGAAATCTCTCCAAACTGAAAGGGGTGGGGGGGGGGTCAAAATAAATACAATTTGAGAAGGAACCTTTCTCCTGTCTTACAATTTCAACCAAGCCACACTGTTCTCTTCCACAATGACAGACAAAAATACAATCCGTTAATAAAAGAATCTCACCTTTCCCTTCTTGGTCTGCATCTCAGGAGGCTTTATAACACACGACTGCCTTTTGCTGCCTTTGTTTAGCTCTTGGGGAGCCACAGACTTTCTTCTACCCATAGTACCTAGGGATGTAAGACGTTTTTCCTCTGTCAACAGATCAAATCCTAATGACCTCACATTTTATCACTGCACAAATGAGATCAAGCAACAGCTACATGCCTAATATGACACATCCTCCTGAACGTAGAACAACGAGTTGATGTGATCAAACAAACAGAAAACATCCCTTGAAGAAGCCAAACCATTGCACTTGTGTCATACAGTAAATGTACACAGCTTTATCCCTTCATACTTAGGATATGTCTAAAGAGCTTCTTAATAAGTGTATTACATTAAGATTACTGTAAATCTGTTACTGACCTTTAGCTGCAGGAGGGGGAGGCATTCTCTCAGGTTCATTTTCTTTTATTGACTCACGGGCCAGCAACTGTGCCTGCTGGACCTCGTTCTTTCTACGCTGCCGATAAGGGTTTGCTGGATGAGAAAGGATAATGCACTCAATTGAAAAGATGACAAATATTTCCAAGTGACTGACCAAAGATTGCACTAAAACAGTAAAACAGAAATTGAAAGCCTACTCCAATGCATGTAATAACTTGTCCCATATACTGCCGTTAACTTTGCCTGTAATTACCTGATACAGAGAAAACACTGGCAAACTATTTACTTTAACAAATTTATTTTTTAAATGTGCTAGTTTTTTTCTGCTTTTTCTGAATGTATGAATGTTATTACCAACCAGAGTTTGTGAGCACTGATGAAGGAGTGACATCAGGTTGGATTGTCTCCAGGCTTTGATTAGAAGACTCCGTGGTCGCGACGGATGCTCGGACAGGACCCGGGGGCTGGAATAAGCAAGTCTGTCTGACCTGAGGCCGACTGACAACTGAAAAAAAGAAAAAGATCCAAGTCTAAGATCTGCAGCATGAGTGTGTCTTAAAGTGAGTATACTTAAGCATTGCTTTTGGGGTTAGAATGTTATTCAAAACTTAAGTGATCACAGAATTAATTAAGCCATTTAAGATGAAACAAAATCCGTCAGAGGTCGAGAGTCACAGAGAAACGAGCAAGAAGAGACTCCCACAGGAACAGAAGAATGAAATATAAAGTGCATCAGGTGATAAATAGTTGAGTGTCACAGCCCCAAACCAAAGCTGTCTTAATACACCCAAATGCCACCAACAATCACCTGTATCTGATTATTATGTATGTAGAATCATTGGCTAGGTCTGAATGGATTGTGGATTTTTTTTTTTTTAACTCACACCCTTATCCCATTAACAAAGGAGTGATTAGTAAGCAGAGTCATTTGCTTTAGAGAGAGGAACACGCATGCCTTGCCGACCTGACTCTTCAGCCTGGCTGACTGCTGGAGCAGAGGCTTTCGGAAGAAAATAAGCTGTTAGAAGACACAGTACATGCTAGGATGAAAACTAAAATAAGTAGTACAATGTAATAACATACAGGAGGCAGGGGGAGGAATCCTGGATGAGCGCAGCCGACCCTCATACTTAAAGGGGGAAGACACAGAGAGAGAGAATACATTGTTTAATGCATCAATTATTTACATGCTCTACATTGATGATGATCCTTTTTCATCAAGGATTACTGTTCAACCCAATACACATAATGCAAAGGAGGAACAAAAAACGCATGCATGTCTGCATTTAATTCAAACTATGCACCTTAGACAATCCTGTCATTTGCTGAGAATATCAGCCAGTCTGATGATGTTGTAAAGACAAACGACTACTCAATCTTGTCTTTTAGGTTAATTATCTAAAAGTCTAATTATTCGATTCTCAGTGAAATGGTTCAATCTTTTGACACTGACAATATGGTGCTACAGTTATTTTTCTTTATAAAAAAAGGAGGGTAACTCTTACTTTGTCAGGAGCAGGGAGGGGTGGGTCAGCAGGTTTGTTGATAACCCCATTTATGAGGTCCAAAAGCTCTGGATTGAGAGTACATAACTCACTCACTTCCACCTAAATCACACACCAAGCCAAAGAGGAGAATCACTGTCACTTTGAAAGAAATTTAATTTATTAAGTTCAATGGAATTTATAATAGTATTTTGAAAAGTGTGTTGAGTTCTTGTTATTACTAATGTCATCTATGTTTTCTTCTGTTTTTACTGACCTCCTTTCCTCGGCACATCTTTCTCTCAAGCCACTCGACCATAACAGCGGACTTAACGCCATCAAACGACTTGACTGTAGCTGAATGCACTCGACCTTGTTCATACAAACACAAACAGCAAGTCAAACCAAATGCTCTAAAACGACATGTAAGCGTTATCATTTAAATGGTTTAAGACACAGAAGTGAAACAAATTAGCTCACCATCGCTTCGACTGATTTGAACAGAGAGTCCAACAAGAACTTTGGACAGATTGATCTCCATTTTTGACTCTTTCTTTATCCCGTGAGCTTACAGGGAAATCAAAACACAGGCAAAGTTATATTATACTAACTTATAACCTTGCTGTTGTTACTGTAAAACATTTCCTCATGTTAATGTAATTGCAAATGTAATACAAGTGTCGTATTTGTTTGTTTATAATTTCTATCTAATGACAAAATCTCACTTACCTAGCGACGTGCCAAATTCAACGCCGCCCAATATTTAAACTGGTGATATTTCCGGTTAAAGAGTGATCTGATTGGTCCTCGTGATGACATCACAACCGTCCTTCTTCTTCTTCTCGGGCTTTTCTAAGTAAAATCCAAATCTGAGTTATACTGCCACCGCCTGGTAATGGTCGTGATGTCATTATAGTTGGATACACTGTTCAGAAATGATATTCTACCAGACTGTAAAATAAGTAGCCAATGCTATTAACAACCAAATGGAGAAATTAGTTTCACACAAGACTAAAATGCTTTCTTAAATTAGAATTGTTGATTAGGCTATCTACATCTTACAGAAATCCTAAAATATTTTTTATACTGTATTTAATTTTGTTCTATCTATAGGGTTTTGTGTAAACATAAAGACATGAGAAAATGTACAAAACATATTAGTAATAATGGCGCATTAATATGAAAGAACTAAAGAGAAAATAAATGCTGCATTTAAATCAAGTGGGACATGTGGATAAAACAACCCAGACTATTGAGTTGCCAGTTTATGTAAGGTTTAAAGACAAGTAATATCTTGAACTCAAACCTTAAAATTACAGGAAGTCAGTGGTCAGAAGCCAGTGCATGTGTGATGTGATCATCTTGCCTCTTCCCTGTCAAAAGACGTGCAACCACATTGTAAGTGCCGAAGAGACGATTTATTGACTGCAAAATACAAAGAATAACAATAATTCAAACAAAAAGTGATTAACAATTTGTTTGGTGGAAGATAGGCCTTTACCTCCCCAGAAGTCGTAACTATAACAACTTGTATTGACGACTGTAAGGTGGTAAGGAGACAAATGGGCAAAGAACAATATCAATGCCATCATCTTCTCAACTCAGTTCTTTTTGAAAGTGAAAAGTTGTTCTGTAAAAACTGTTAACACCTAAAATTTGATTAATGTAAGACAATCATTCATCAGCGGTCAGAGGAAACATATACATTCCTGTTTTGAGGCCACAGAGGTCAAACCAGTGATAAAAAACTGTTGCATTATTATTAAGAGGGATACCTTTTTTTATTTTTACATATTTAATATTGCCATCACATCTACACAAAAACCTGCTCTATGATTTCACACCACACCATAAGGCAGACCATATGGGCTAACAACTATCCACAATTTGACCCCATAAGACACTAAAGCACCTTACAAAAGTCAAAACCAAGAGATTTATTGTTATCTATATACATAACCAAATTAGTAACAATACTCAAAAAAGATCAAAGTAACACACAAGATAACACACACACAATCTCTGTCTGAGGGCAAACACGCAGCTGTCCCCACTCCACAAGCCTCCACCTTCTGAATTCAGCACTGGAGTTTTAAAACAGGGGCACGCTGAGTGATCAGTAGATTCACCCGGGCAGAGCTGGAGACAAGAGGAGGGGAACAACATAGAGCCGTAACAATAAAATGTACAGTACATCTAGTGTACCTATACACATCAATTTAATGCATTAAGATAACATATGTCATGATAGAATATTTCATTCACATAACACTCATACAAATATTACATGTTCAGAGATTTAATTGCATGACTTGTTACTTGCACAGTAACAGTTGTGCTGATCCATTAACGTCCTGCATCTCATCATGTGACAACGGACTCCCTGTGTTTGTCCACATGCTTCGTCTCTCCCCACACCCACTACAAACCAGGCACAACAGTTCACTCCCCCGTGACATCAACAATCAGGGACAGCTGGAGAATGACCCATAATGCAGTTCAGCCTTGCCTTCAGTGTGGGAGGCTTCCCATTTTTCCTCTGTTCTTTTTTGCAACCCCCACCCCTCCCCTCTCCTCTGTGCCCACACCCTCTCAGCCTCCAAACCTCCTAACTATATACAAGTTGGACTTATGTATACACATTCCCTGCAAGCAAACGCTGACACATGACAAATCAAAGGTCTAATAAACAGCTTATGCTGAACAATTTCCCCCCCCATCACCAAAGGATGAAAAATAAACAAATCCCTGTCGGCTTGGCCCGGCCAGGCCATTTGGTGGGTCTGTCTGTCGGTGACTGGGTGGCCCAGGGCTGCTCGGTGTGAGGCCTGGGATGGAGCCACAACTGTTTCCTGTGAGCAGCCCAACCCCCAGAACTTCTCCACAACTGTCTTAGTGGGTGGTATTCCCCTCCTCCTTCTTTTCCTCACATCCCCACAAACTCCTACACCCTCCTCTCCCTGTCAGTACTCTCTCCAGAAAACGCTCCTCCCCCCTTTTTCCTCCCCTCTAGTCAGTCAGTCGATCCATTCTCACTGCTTCAGTCCAACACTGAACACATCCTGAGCAGACTTTTAAAACATGTTTGTGTTTTATAATTAATAAATCATTTTGTCTGTGTTTTCAGTTGATCCTGCATGTTTTTTTTTTACAAGTGTCAGCTCTCAAATGAAACAAATTGTAAGGCCTTTGACATTTCAAATATTTCCTTGTGCATGTTTGAGCTCAGTATACCTCAATAAAAGTTAAAGCTAAAGTTAAACTTAAACTTAAAGCTATCAAAACTGTTATGAAGAATTTACTTTTGCTGCATAATTACAAACTTCAAGAGGAAACAATTTACTTTCTTAAAGAATATCAAGGTTACTTTTATCTTCGCCCATGCTTTAACATATTTTGTTCTCTTTTTTATCATTCTTTGGGATGATATCAATGACATCTAGTGAAAGCAGTGAAACACAGACTTCTAGTGTGAAACTGTAGCCCTCGCAGTATGCATTAAATGAACATAGTGATTATAAAGGTTTTGTGTGCATCTCTCTGGTATTCCTAATTAGAAAGATCAATGTACATATATAAACAATGTAGTTAGGTAGAAGAACATTTTTAAGGTAGTCTCCCTTGTCAGTATGTGGAGATTGCATTCATGGAAAAGCAGTTCTGAGGCCCTGCTTGTCTCGGTCTGGAGGCTTTGGTAGCGGTCGATTTGTGGAATTGAGGGCTCTTGTATCTGTTGGCCCCGAGTCTGTTTAACTGCTCGCCTTTTTCCATCTGTCTAACAGCATATTTCTTCAGTGTAAAGAAAATTGGCAGAGGCCATGGCTCTGTTCCCCTATACAGACTAAATAAACACACATGCATACAGTACGTGAGTTTAGCACATTTACAAACCACCCAGGAAGGTTGACAGGCCTGGAGAGGAGCACGAGAGGAACAAAGGAGAAAAGGAAAGAATGGAGAAATGTTTTTTTACTGCTTATTCTTCTCTCTGAATAGTTTTGATGGCATAATTCATTGACAAACAAAGCTGTTCATATCCAAGTATTACGTCTCTGGAGTGCTTAAATATTTGGGATTTTGTAAGACTTTTTGGATGAGCATTAGTCATTAGGTCATCGAGCAACTCTTAAATGCACTGCTTTGATTTGCTTGAAAATGTTGTAAGGACCCTGATTACTGAGCTAATTTAACCATTCAATTTCTATTCGGTTCATTTCTAAATGAAACAATTTAAGGTTAAGAATATGAAAATATATCTGACATCAGTGAAGTTATGGGACGTCTATGATGCATTATACAAACTGACCAGCAGAAGGCGATGTAGCCACAAACCGAAAGAGCCTTTAAGAGCAAGCAAACATGGAATTAATAGCAGATAGATTTTTCTTTTCTTGGTGTATCTTTCAAAGTATCAACCCCTTGATGGTTTGATCTGATTTATTGTCCCATAACTGAATCATGTGTGCGTCCAGCTCAGCTACTGCAGAGGGATTTCAACCACCTCAAGCCAAGCAGCCAAACTGAGCAAATAGTGAGTGAGTCTGGAACATTCACTCATTAAAGCATATTAGTATTCTTGGCATGTGGGGATCCACTGAAACATGCCAATGACCCATCTGGGTTCCCGGCCAGTTATTTAAGAACAAATCTGCCACACTAATCTTACTCTTCAAACACATCATTCCAAGCAGTAATCATTCAGTCAGCAGTTTATCCAACTCTCAGCCCTACCACACAGAACAGACACCATCTTTAGCTTGCCCAGCTGGCAACTTTTTTTCTTCAACTGAAATTTGTTTATTTGTTTGGTCTCTGCAGTAAAGAGTGGTCAGAGTGGTACACACAGCTGCAGTAACACTACAGGAGTAGCTATGTGAACAGATTGGTCACTTTTGCAGTACAACAACAACAACAAAACGGGTCTACTGATGGCGATCAATTGAAACAGACTGGTCCCAATATTATTTGGTTAATGATAGTTATTAAGTGGAGATCAATATATTGTATATGGTTTGCCATTGATACATGTACTTTATGAGCAGGGGCATGTCCAGGGGGGCGACCTGGGCTGGCATGCATTCTTAGACAGGAGCTTAGTGTGACATGTTCCCCAGCAGTCTAAACCTTTAACAGCAAAACAAGGGGCTGGTACTAATACAAGCTAAGTTAACCCTAGTGATATTTATCAGAAAGAAACGGTTTTATCCTCAGGTGTCTGGCTCCTGCACGCTGACTGGTGGATGATTACCAAGGAAAGGGGCTCTACCTCCTGAACACTTTCAAACTTAAAGTATTACAAACAGGCTGCCGTTCTGTGAACAAAATGCTGTTGAGGGGTAAAAAGGCACCATGAGCTCATATAGATATGCTGGTGCCTCACCATAAGGGCTAAGTAGGTGAGAGGGATTTGAAAGTCTATTCAGAGAGCTTAATATAACTTTCTCTGTTCTTGTTACTTAACATGCTGCAGCATGTTGGACCAGTTGAAGGGTCAATAGTGAATAATTAGATCAACCAATAGGTACCTGCAATTTTCCAAACTAAAGACTAAAAGATTTACTTCTCAACATTGCAACAAAAGTTTTGCTATTTAATTTGTGTACAAATATAGGTATGAATAAAACAGGGTCTTAAATTGCTGTCAAACCCTCAACTCCCTTCAGAGGTGAACACACTCAGGGCAGCTACGTAAAAGGACTGCTGTCAAATCAACACTTTAAGACCCAATAATCGCTTTGTTTATCAAACTCTGATTGGAAGACTCATGGCTGATAAAACAAATTCTGGCATGTTACCAAAGCTCCTCTCTGGCCTCCATGTTGATTCCAAATAAGCAGCACCAAAGGCCTTCTTGATTGCATTAAAGATGAATGCCAGAATGAATGACTTGTCAATATGATCTTTGATGTCAGACCATAATCAACTCCAATAATTTGTTGTTGTTGTTGTTGTTACTCTGTCACCTGTTGGTTTCTAGCTGTTAACAGGTGGAAAGTAAATAATTGTCAATAAGAAACACTTGTTATTCAGCAATGGCTACATGCATTATTACTGTTTCATACAGTGCAAGACGTAAAATTATAAATACAAAACAACATTCTCTGAATTTGCCCGAGAGAAAATGTGCATAACAAGAAAAATTTCTATCCAATAAAATATTGCGAGGACAATTATATCAACATTTAAATTATTTAATTTGTCATGCAAAAACATTGTTGCCTTATATCCTCAGTCAAACATGTGTTAGATCACAAAGTGCAGCTCTTGGGTTCTCTCTTTCACTATATAACAGTGAAAGTAAGTGAAGTATAACACATCCATTGGGGCGCTCACAATTTCACAAAATTTTAAAATGCACAGATTACTTCTGTGTACAAAAAGGGTTCAGTGTAAAACATGTTGCATGCACCTGCAACAGTGTTTTATTAAATACAGTGAAATTAGCCCACAATTTATATTCTTGAAGTCTATAAGTTCTTTTATTTGAACCATAAAGATTGAGATAGTGCAGGCCTGCATACAGCCTCTTTAAGGGAACACCAATGGAAACCACAAACCATGGATAGAGCAGAAATGTGTTAGTGTGCTTTTGAAATTAATCCTTAAAACCCACCAGCTTTTCTTTTTTTCCTTTTTATGGGACTGAACAGAGAAGTCATATGTTTGCTTGCACAGTGCAGGGTACAACATGTGGACCCCACAGCTCTCAAAGAAAAACTACAAATAAATCCAGAGGTTTACAGCCTTCATTGAAACCAGTGAGGAATTAAAATCTTAGGGTCATTTTTACATATTGGTCGTGAACCCATGACTCACAGTTTGCTTGGATTTTTCTGCCTGCATTGATGATGAGTGTTACTAAATTAACAGTTTTAGGCACAGTTGCTGTGGCTCATGATAAGTAATGTGCTGTTTTGTAGAGCAAAGCAGCCGTTGGTCCCAAGCAAACAAAAGATTAGCATGAAGTTAGCATGAGCAAGAACGCAGAACCGCAGAGAAAAATTATATTGAAACTTAAATTACCCACAGCATAAGCACACTTTAAGATGTGAAGCTAACAAAACCACAGCAAAAAAAAACTTTAGTTATTTATTTATTTATTATTAATCTTTTTTTAACCAATATACAATGAATATAAACATTAACACTGCCACTTTTTGAACATTCTCCACTTTACAGCTCTATAATAAAGGACCTACACCGTAGCAATGTAGTTAGTGCTCCATACATGTGTTAATTCCATTGTTTGCCTTCCCTTTGCATACACAATGATTTTGCGTTGCAGACCATGCAACAAAAAAGATTGAAAAACCACTCTTATGCATGGTGTCAATTAGAGTTTATCCTCTGGTTTTCCTAACTTGCTTCAGAGTAACGCTTTGCCTTATTGCTCCCTGGCCCTCTCCCTCCTCCTCTCCACCACATGAAATAGCTGTCTGTGCCAGGCTAGCGCTGAACCTTCATTAGCTTTTACTACCCCACTTGGATGTGTTTAGCTTTGCTCTCTTTCTTTGCCTCTGTGTGTGTGTGTGTGTGTGTGTGTGTGTGTGTGTGTGTGTGTGTATGTGTGTGTATGTGTCTGTGACTGCATATGTTTAATTACCAACCCCCACCTTCCCTTTGGAGTACCCCTTAATGCCATGCCACCATATCATTACACTGTGGCTACAATTTAAACTTCACACACACACACACACACACACACACACACACACACACACACACACACGCACACACACACACACACACACACGCATGCACGAACACACAAACACACAAACACACACACCAATAGACCCTGGCGGGTCTGCAAGTTGTAAAGAGGAGACATTGGGGTACTGTGGAGAACCGCTTTAGCGTTTTTATCCCCCCCAAAAATGGAGTTCCCAAATAAAAACACAAGCGAGTGATGAGGAGGAAAAGAGGAAGAACATGAAAAGAAAATAGAAAAAAAAAAGAAAAAGCAACATAGAGGAGGGCTACAGCTCCACGCATCAGGACTGATCCACAGCTACGTCTGGTGTTCAAACTGTTATTGTTCGAACCAAACAAACCACTTATAAACACAAGGCCTCTGCCTTACGAGGCTCATATTTAGGCCCTTCTGTAAACAGCACAGCACAGAATGAATCAATTAAAAGGGCATTACGCTGGTTCCTGTTTATTTAAAACATGTTTACACTACACGGGCCCTCCCGCCTGTCTGCATGATTGCCTGGAACTTCATATTCCCCCTCCTCCTCCTCCTGCCACCCCTCAATAGGCCCGGTCACGGCCAAGGTATATCACACACACACACACACACACACACACACACACACACACACACACACACACACACTTGCACACAAACACACACTCTCGCACACACACTCGCACATACACAGGGGGCATAGATTACAAACACATTTGTTATGTTCAAGTGCGCTCTCAGTAAACATTGATCTCGTTCTTCCTCTGTTTCTGTGAGAGTTGATTAGAAGAGTTCAGTTGGAGCAAAGATCTGGTGCAATCACAGCACAGGAACACATATAAATACAGGCAGCAGCAGAGACACTCAAACTCCCAGTAGAGACTTCATAGGCACAGAATGGTGATAGAGCAAAAGATTGCATGACTGAAAGAGAGAAATGAACACGTGCACTCACTGGCTATTAAAACATCTGACAGGAGATTGTTTAGAACCTATAGCACATCAAAAAAGCTGCAAACGGCTTGCTAATATAAAGTGAAGTGACGATCTTGCTACTTTACGTTATTGGGGGTAAGTACAGCACCCCAGCAGGACCCCAGGAAGAATAGCTGTTGTAATGCTGCAGCCAATGGGGATCCAAATAAACTAAACTAAACTCCCTCATCCATGTCCATTCCATCTGCAGCTAGGGGTTGGTGCCGATCCCAGCTGCAGGCGCAGGGTTCACCCTGGACCGGTCGCCAGTCAATCACAGGCCTGACATTCAAAGACAAATAACCACTCACACTAACATCCACACCCACTGACAATTTAGAGTCACCAATGAACCTAATTAAGATACCCAGAGGGAAACCACACATGCACAAGGAGAACATGCAAACTTCACAGTGAAAGGCCCTGTCTGACTGTGATTTGAATCAGGAACATTCTTGCTGTAAGAAAACAGCACCAACAAGCAACCTACTCAAAACATCTTTAAACTTATTCAACTTTTTTTTAAATACTATTATTGGCCATTTTCTACCTTTTTTGTGTGAATACTGCTCTTCTTTATCAAAAAGTTTAAAAACATGTTTAACTTTCATCAATTTATCTCATTTAAAACTTTTTCAAGGACTAGGTTACACTCTGATAGACACAGTTAAGGGCTGTAGTAAATTTAGTGCTGAATTTAGATGCTTGCTTTATTTAGTATTCACAATGATAACCTTCCCATCTTTTCTTTTCAACCTTTCTTAATTAACTTTTTGTTTCTACCCTCTTTTACAAGAGTAAGTTCGGGGAAAGATAATTGGCTACGAATGTGCTAAGGAACCTTGAAATGGGGTCACTCCATGGATTCAAAAGTTAATTAAAATTCCAGTAATGGATTCAGTTTCAAACCACAGAAC